>NC_079508.1:50039373-50339373 GCF_030052815.1 Hevea brasiliensis | reverse complement strand
TTTGATTACAATTAAGGTACTCTCAATTGATTTTGGTGATAATTAATCCAGCAAGAATAAAACTTATATATTCTTTATATTTTCTAGAATTAAAATTGTAGTGAGTTTATGTAGTAATAATTGAAATACCTTGGCATCCAACGTATGGGTTCCCCTGGTAACCAGCCTTGCATTCACAGCGATACCCCGAAATGTTGCCAGGGGGCTGATAACTTTGGGCATGGTCCTTACAGGCGTTTGTGTTGTTGTCCTCGATTGCCCAATCAAGAACCATTGGGAATTCTGCAGTATTTGATATATTTTGAAGGTATTTGAAGGAGAAATTAAATTTGCTATCTTCTACAATGAAGGCATAAGTACAGGGGTTGAAATCCGAGACATTGGTGTGATTATTGAAGCTGTATGCAGTGACATTTGCGCGGTACAGTCCGTCGGGAATCTCTATCTGGCAACACCCACTGCCGGAGCAAGAATTATCGTCCACGAATTCACGTTCAGCACAGACTGACATGCACCCGGAGCTATACAATTTCCCATCTCGAAAGCCTTGGAGGTATGCATAACTGTCACAGCCAATAACCGTGAACTTGTTTTGGGATTTTGAGATGGTGAAATTTGACAAAGAGAGGATCCGTCGTCGGAATCCCGGCTGTCGTGCGCCTGATTGATTGTAGCAATCTCGGGCTGCAATTGTGACGATTTCCAACTTGCCATCTAGAGTTATGTTTTTTACCTTGATATTTGATTTCCTCAGAAATGGCAGCGGAGGGTTGAAACTATCATTGCAGGTGATGAGGAACTCCGGGCTTAGATTACAGCCGTCTAAGCCAAAAGGGTATGGAATGGTTGAATTTCCACAACGATCAGAGCAGTGAAGCCTATCTTGGGCTGCTGCTGGCGCTTCAATAGCTGATAATAGCACAACCACCATAAGCAAAGCAAGGAAACCCATGGTGTCAAGCCGCCAAGAACTGCTACAATTTTCTTTGAGACTTTTCCAAATTAAAGCAAGTTCGCAGTTCTTTTTATAGACAGTCAAATGGAGTTTAATATAATTTCCCAGCTCGTCGGTGGCGTTTGTGGCCATGTGGTTATATCAAGTGGAAATTTTCATACTCAATTAAAGGTAATTGCAAGAAAAAAAAATTAAAAAACAATAGCTCGCAAGACAAGTCAATGGATGAATGTCAATAGTTTGGACAGCATAATAAAATTAATATAATATTTATTAATAAATTTTATTTTAATGATATTAGAGTTATTTTTAAATTGTTAGGTGTTGAATTTAACTTTTAATATCTCCCACAAAGAAAAAAAAAATGCCACGGCAATTTGAAATCGAAATTGTTGACAAATGTCATAGGAATTAAATTAGCCAAATTCATGCACAATCTTATGACACAAATCACAAATTTATTTATTAACTAATGACCACCATAAAGCCTTCTCTTCCAAGGATGGTGCTTTCGTCGTAGTTGCTGGTGGCTTTCTTCAACTCTTCGGCAGTGAAAATTTTTGACAAAATCACAAGGTCCTTGTTGTCTAGAGAGTTTCATTGTGGAATTCACCCAGCCCCCATCATTTTGTTGGATACTTCTTTTTTTTTTTTATTGGATCCATACATATATATGAGCTATTATAATATTAATTTATAGTAAACTACGATTCTCTGATAAAAATAAATAAACTACGATTAATCAAGCAATTGTCTCGGTTTGATATTTCCATGTACAATTAAATTCATCTGCCACCACCAATTGATACAGTTAAATGGTCCTTCATGCTATCAATCCCAGCACTCGATGCAGTGTATCCGTCCCCATCACCAAAAGCACTGGATTCCTCTCTGGCCAGCAAGTACTCTGTTTCCTCTGTATTCACTGCCACCCATGGATGCATCTTCATCCTGTGGAGGCCTTCCAGTTCCATTGCTACTTCCTTCATAGGAGGCCTTTCCTCCCCTTTCAAACTCAAGCATCGTTTCGCCAGCTGAGCCATTTCCAGTACCTGCTCTTTCTTTCCCTCATTCACAATATGCTTCTCAAGAATTTCAAACAATTTACCCTCTTTCATTGAAGAAAGAAAATGCATCGCTGGACTTCTCTCCTCCTCAGGCCGATCAAAAGAAAGTGCTTTCGTACCCGTTAGTAGCTCCATAAGTACTACTCCAAAGCTATAGACATCGCTTCTCAGTCACTTGACTTGTGCGCAAGTATTCTGGGTCCAGGTATCCCAAAGTTCCTTGCACCATCGTAGATAGCTGAGTTTCATCTAGTGAAACCAATCTTGAAGCTCCAAAATCAGACACTTTTGCAGTGTATTTAGCATCTAAGAGGATGTTAGTAGTCTTCACATCTCTATGGATGATTGGTACAGAAGCTCCAGAATGCAAATAAGATAGAGCTCCTGCAGTTTCTGCTGCTATCCTCAGACGGATGTCCCAACAGAAAGCTGATGCATTTCTTTGGTCACGTACGTAATCAAAGACCGTACCGTTGGAGATGAATTCATAAACTAGCAGAGGGACTTGAGTCTCTAAACAACAACCCAAGAGCTTGACCACATTCCCTTGGTTAATTTGGGACAGCACCACCACCTCATTAATGAATTGTTCGATTTGGTTTTGATCAACAGATATTGATTTCTTGATGGCAACTTATCTGTTGTCAGCTAAAATTCCCTTATAAACAGTGCCAAACCTCCTTTCCCCACGATGGTGCTCTCATCATAATTGTTGGTGGCCTTCTTCAACTCTTCATCCATAAAGATTTTAGCCATATCAGGGTTTCCTTGTTGTCCAGAGAATTTCTGTCGCAAGATAAACCCGCCATTTTCCCTGAAGAATTTCTCTTTAAGTTTGATGAGCTTTATCTGCTTTAAAACCTGTTATAACAAGCACGTAAATCTAAGACAAACACAAATTGCAGAATTACAGTATTGAAAAAAAAAAAAATAACATAGGATTTAACGTGGTTCAACCATAAAGCCTACGTTTCATTATAATGAAAAAGCAAGATACAATCAATCAGAACTCTCCATCCTTAACCCTAGTGTGTTTCCCTAATATCTCACAACTCTACTGCAAAGGATAAAATATTACAATATTTATACTGGTCTATATCGCGGGGGCGTTGCCCCCTCACCCCTAAAGAGATCAATGTTGGGCTTCGAGTCCGGGCCTATTAACTCGTGCCCTCTGCCATCACCACAGATTTCACTTTTTATCCCAATTGGGTCGCAGCGCAAAACTTTTGAGTCGGGTCGTAATTCGGGTCCATGAAAAAATATATTCAAATTTCAAAGCCACAAAAATAACAATTCTTCCCCTTGGCTTGAATTTCTTCTATCATCAACAAAATAATCACAAATACTCTGTCTTGCCATATGCCCTCATAAGGGCATTACTGAGCACTACAAACACCAACCAAGTCTAGGCAATGCCTAAACTTGCTGACTAGGACTCCCTTGGTCATCATATCTGCTGGATTATCACATGTAGAGACTTTCTGCATAACTATAGTCCCCTGAGATACAATATCCCGAATGAAGTGATATCTGACATCAATGTGCTTAGTTTGCTCATGGTAGATCTGATTCTTTGTGAGATGTATTACACTCTGGCTGTCACAAAACATTGTTGCCTTGTTATGTATCAATTCAAGATCACCCACCAAACCTTGTAACTATAAAACCTCCTCTACTACCTCTACTAAGGCCATATATTTAGCCTCTGTGGTAGACAAAGCAACTGTAGCTTGCAATGTTGCCTTCCAACTGATAGCACTTCCAAAAATAGTAAACAAATAACCTGTCAAAGATCTCCTATTGTCTAAGTCCCCTATAAAATCTGAATCTACATAGCCAACAACTGAATCACTCATCTTGGCCCTGTCAATGTCAAACCAACATCTGTAGTACCCTTCAAATACCTCAAAATCCATTTCATTGCCTGCCAATGCTCTTTCCCAAGACATGCCATGTATCTACTCACAACACTCACTGCATGTGAAATGTCCAGTCGGGTGCATACCATAGCATACATGATACTATCAACAGTACTCGAATAGGGAACACTAGACATGTGCTCCATCTCCTCATCTGTTTTTGGTGACATGTCTGCAGATAACTTAAAATGGGCAACAAACGGAACAGTCACAGGCTTAGCATTATTTATGTTGAAACGCTTAAGCACTTTCTCAACATAAGCCTATTGAGACAAGAAAAGTTTCCCAACACTTCTATCCCTGGTAATTTCCATTCCCAATATATTTTTTGCAGCACCCAAATCCTTCATCTCAAACTCATCACTCAACTGCTTTTTCAGAATGTTAATTTGTGACATGCTTTTAGCAGCAATAAGTATGTCATCAACATACAACAACAAATAAACAAAGGAATCATCTAAAAGCTTCTTATGATACACACAATTATCATATGAACTACGATTAAAGCCATTACGAATCATGAATGTATCAAATCTTTTGTACCACTGTCTAGGAGACTGTTTCAGACCATATAAAGGTTTCTTAAGCAAGCAAATACGGTTTCCCATACCTGGAATAACAAATCTCTCAGGCTGACTCATATAAATTTGCTCCTCCAACTCACCATGCAAAAATATTGTCTTCACATCTATTTGCTCAAGCTCTAGATCATGAAGAGCAACCATAGCAAGTAAGACTCTGATAGAACTGTGCATCACAACTAGAGAAAACACTTCATTAAAGTCAATCCCCTCCCTCTGAGTAAAACCTTTTACTACTAACCGTGCCTTATATCAAGGTGCTTCAACTCTTGGAGTGCCTTCCTTATTCTTGAACACCCGTTTGTAACCTACCACTTTTTATCCCTTAGGCAATGTTACAAGCTCTCAAGTTTGATTCTTGTGAAGAGATTCAATTTCTTCACTCATAGTACCGACCCATTGATCTATATCTGAATAAGAAATAGCTTCTCTATAATTGTTGAGTTCATGCACATCAACTATTTCAGCAACTGACAAGGCAAACGCAACTAGATCTGCATATGCATATCTCTGCGGTGGTCTAATCTGTCTTCTCTCTCTACCAGTTGCAATGCTATATAGTTCCTGTTGCTGTTGCTCAGGTGCATCCTCTTGTTGATTAGGATCTTGCACCTTATCCTCTGAATCACTGGACTGAACTATTGAAGTATCAATATCAAGCTCCACCTGTTCTCTGACACCGTGATCTGATTATACTATTGACTTCTCCCTCTGACTATCCAATGAAGTAGACTCATTAAATGTCACATCCCTGCTGATAATTAATCCTGGAGACTTTGGATCATTGCACCACAACCTGTAACCTTTCACTCCAGATGCATACCCTAAAAATATCCATTTTCTTACCCTCGGCTCAAGCTTACCATCTCTCACATGAGCATAAGCAGGGCAACCAAATACTCTTAGCTGAGAGTAATCAGCAGGTGAATGGAGCCAGATCTCAAAAGGAGTTTTACAATTAATAGCTGTAGATGGAGATCTATTAACCAAGAAACAGGCTGTATTAATTGCTTCAGCCCAGAAATCCTTTTTCAATCTTGAATGTGAAAGCATGCTTCGTGCTTTGTCACAAAGTGTTCTGTTCATGCATTCTGCAATATCATTCTATTGTGGTGTCCTTGAATAAGTGCGATGTCTCACAATACCTTCATTACTGCAGAATGCATCGAACTCACGATTACAAAATTCCAACCCGTTATCAGTTCTAAAATGCTTGACCTTCTTTTCAATATGTTTCTTAATCATCGTCTTCCACTTTACAAAGGTTGAAAATGCCTCATTCGAGAGTAATCATCAATCAAAGTCATGAAGTACCTGGCACCACTCTTGGAAGGAATTTTGTTAGGGACCCATAGATCTGATTGGATATAATCCACCGTCCCTCTGGTCTTGCGCACTACCCTTTTATCGAACTTCACCCTGGTCTGTTTTCCAAAGACACAGTGTTCAAAAAAGTCCATAGATTCTATTTTTTGCCCATCCAACCAATCTCGCTTGCTTAACCCAAATAATCCTCTTTCACTTATATGACCAAGATGCATATGACACAATTGAGTCTGATTCTAATTATTGCTTCCGGATGCTACTGCAGTTTCCCCTGAAACTGTACTGCCCTGATGAAAATACAATCCTAAAATCAAACTGCTCTTCCTGAGTACCATAGAGCCCTTGCACACTTTGAGAACTCCATTCTCTATACGGTATCTGAATCCATGAGAGTCAAGTGTCCCAAGAGAAATCAGGTTCCTCTTTAGTCCTGAAACATGCCAAAACTCTATAGTTATGACAAAGCCATCAAACATTCTCAATCTGATGTTACCAATTTCTTCAACAGATAATGCACGATCATTGCCTAGAAACACCTTGCCACTCATCTATTTGTAAGTGACAAACCAATTTCTATGTGGACACATGTTACAAGTAGCACCAGTATCAAGAATCTAGGAATTTTGTCCATGATCTAAACTCACGGATAAAATTTCTCCAGCACTGTCATCACCATCAGAATCAATAAAACTATCAACCACATTCGCAGAAGTTTCTGATTGCTTTCCCTTTTTATTTTTCAACTTGGGACAGTCTCTCCTATAGTGACCTTGCTCCCCGCACTCAAAATAGTTGGCCTTTTTTATTCTTAACTTAGATCTGGCCTTAGATTTCTTCCTGCTGGAAGAACCCTCTCTTGAATGTGTTCTTTCCCTACTCATCAAATCTTCCCCCTCAAATCTTTATCTATTATCTGGAAATTTCTTTTTCAACTCCTTCAATTTTAGAGAATTACTAACGTCGTCTAGTGAAATACTGTCTTTCCCATATAACAGAGTATCAATAAAAGTTTCATAGGTGGGTGGTAAAGAATATAACACAATAAGGGCTTGATCCTCACTATCAATCTCTATATCAATATTCTTCAGGTCCATAATGATTGAATTGAATTCATCCAGATATTTTTTAATGGGCTTACCTTCGCTCATTCTCATATTGTAAAGCCTTTTCATCAGATACAAGCAGTTGGTCAGCGATTTGGCAGAGTATAACTCCTCTAATTTCTTCCATGCCGCAGATGTTGAGCTTTCACCGGCAATCTCACATAGGACATTATCAGTTACGCTCATGAAAATCATACTCTAGGCTCTCTCCTTTAGATCAGCCTTCTCCACCTCTTTCATATCTTCTGGAAAGTTATCCTCGATTGCCTTTCATAAACCTTGTAGGATCAAGGAAGATTTAATTTTAATCTTCCACAAACTGAAACTCGATCCACCATCAAACTTCTCCATCTCATACTTCGTTGAAGACGAAGCCATCTGTAAACCCTAGGTTTTGCACACAAAGCTTCGATACCAATTTGTTATAATAAGCACGCAAATCTAAGGCACACACTCAAATTGCACAATCACACAGTATTGAAAAGAGAAGAAGAATAACATAGGATTTAACGTAGTTCAACCGTAAGGTCTACGTCCATGGGCAAGACAAGAGAAAAAGTTTCACTATGATGAAAAAGAAAGATACAATCAATCAGAACTCTCAAACCCTAACCCCAGTGTGTTTCCTGAATATCTCACAACTCTACCGCAAAGGGTAGAATACCCATACCCTCCGCCGCCACCACAGATCTCACATTTTATACCAATCGGGTCGGAGCGCGAAACTTTTGGGTTGGATCACAATTCAAGTCTATGAAAAAATATATCCAAATTTCAAAGCCACAAAAATAACAAAACCAAGTAAAGCCAAGAGCTAGCAACAAACAGGACTATAAAGCCTATGCTAACACCTGTAAACGAATCAAGATAAAATCATTACATATTGAATTCATCACTGTGTGTAAATAGATTTTAAAACGAGATTCAAGTATAGAAAATTTACCAATAATTATCTTGTTAAGTGGAAATTGAGAAGCTGTGCAACTTTGTCCGTCTTTTCTCCCATCCCCATAGTATCCCTTCGGGCAATCGCAGCTATAACTTCCCTCCAAATCAATGCATATATGTGAGCAGTTATTTGGATGATTGCATTCGTTGGTGTCTACAAGTCATTAATTCTAGAAAATGAAGCTTATATTATGCAAAATTTTAAAGTACCCAAATTTCTTAATTATTAAAAAAAATATATCATGACAAGAAATAAACAGTAGATCATGAAAATAACAAAAAAAAGAGAGTTATATGTAATTGAATTCTACACAGTATTTGGAGATACCTCGGCAACCACGATATGGATTCCCTTCATAGCCTTTCTTGCATCGGCAACGATATCCAGAAACTTTGTCTGGTTGATAACTCTCGACATTATCCTTGCACAGAGAGCTTAGTGTATTGTTATCAATTGACCATTCAAGAACTATCGTGAACTCCGTATCTTCTGGGATATTCTTGAGATATTCAGAAGAGAAGTCGTATTTTTCATCTTCTACAATGAAGGCATAGGTGCAGGGATTGAATTCTTGCACCTTTTTATAGTTGTCGAAACTATATGTTGTGACATTTGTATAGTATAGCCCATTAAGAATTTCCATCTGGCAATTATTGTAGAAACCCAAATTGTTGTAGAAACCTTAGATTCCATCTAGCCATAATCCATCATGCCAAATCATTAATAAATTAAACAGAATGCGGAAGCGTACTTGAATCCATGATACCGATAAAATTTTGCGGTTGTGCAATTCTAGGTCTTCCAAATTGATATGCACGATCAAGAGAAAGAATTCTATCTTTTTTAATGATGGGATGTTAGAAAAGAATCGTGCCTATAATATGGGGACCATAACCCTTTTATATCTGGATATATTTTTCCTATTTCTAATTTAGCCTATCATAAAATTAGAAACTATATATAGAGTATCTACACATTTAAACCCATACTTTATGACATAATTTAGGCCCATCTTAATTTTAACCAAATTATATCTCTTTTACTATTTGGGCTAAGCCTTTTATGATAGACATAACATATAATTATTGTTAATCTTATATATCTATATTACTTTATAATTATATGTCATAATATAACCTTATGAGCTCAAACTTTTACTATCATGATTCAAAGGCATTTCCAAACAATCTTGTCCATCAATTAGGCCAACATAGAACTAAGGCAACTTTCGTTACTCATGTCATAACTAAGTCCATCCCTAATCATGTTTACTAACATAATCAAATGACATAGATCAAGTATGGATGTGTAGCATGAAAATTACATGCATTGTGATCTGAACATGTCTATTTTCTACTGGTCCACTTTAAACCTTATGAGATCAAACCATACCAAAATCAAAGTGTGAATAACTAAAAGAAATTTTATTTCTGCAAAAAATATCCTCAAAATATCCATAAACTGAAAACTAAAAATGTGTCTATAATAGAAAAGTAAAAATACAAATTCCCTCTAAAACTGAATATCCTCAAAAGACATGACACCCATATGAGCAGTATGCCCATGAAAGACCTTGGGTGGCAATCCCTTAGTAAACGGATCTGCGACCATGAAGTTTGTGCCAATATGCTTTATAGACACCTGACCACTTTGAATTCTTTCTTTAACAACTAGGAATTTAATGTCTATGTGCTTTGACTTACTTGAACTCCTCTTGTTATTGGAATACAAGACTGCTGACTTATTGTCATAGAAAATCTTAAGTGGTCTTTCTATTCCATCTATAATTTGTAGCCCAATGACAAAGTTTTGCAACCATATTCCATGATTATATGCCTTAATAGCATGCTATAAACTCAGGTGCCATGGTGGAAAAAGCTATGATTGTCTATTTAGCACTCTTCCACAAGATAGCTCCTCCACCAAGCAAATAGATATAGCCTGATGTAGATTTCATGCTATCTTGACATCTTGCAAAGTCAGAGTCTGAATACCCAATGATCTCTAACTTATCCGACCTTCTATATGTGAGCATGTAATGTTTTGTTCTTTGTAGATACCGCATGACTCGTTTTGCTGCTTTCCAATGATCCATTCCTGGATTGCTTAAATATCTGCCCAACACTCCAACTATGTACGCAATATCTAGACGCGTACAAGCCGGAGCATACATTAGACTTCCAACTACTGATGCATAAGGAACCTTTTGCATTTCTTTTTCCTCGAAAGCATTTTTAGGGCATTGTCCAAAACTGAACTTGTCTCCTTTAGCCACAGGGGTATCAACTGGTTTACAATCTTGCATGCCATATCTCTTGAGAACCTTTTCGATATAAGCCTTTTGGGATAATCCAAGGATACCTTGAGAGCGATCCCGATGTATCTAGATCCCTAATACAAAAGTTGCATCACCAAGATCTTTCATCTCAAACTTTCTTGCTAGAAATCTCTTGGTCTCGTGCAATAATCTTATATCGTTGTTGGCAAGCAATATGTCATCGACATATAAAACCAAGAAAATATGCTTACTCCCACTCAATTTGTGGTATATACAATCATTAACCAAATTCATCTCAAAACCAAATGAGACAATGACTTGGTGAAATTTGTAATACCATTGACGAGACGCCTGCTTAAGCCCATAGATGGATTTTTTTTTAATCTACAAACCATTGACTTTGCATCACCTGATACATAGTTTTCTGGTTGCACCATATAAATTGTCTCATCAATGTCGCCATTGAGAAACGCTGTCTTAACGTCCATCTGATGTAGCTCAAGATCAAAATATGCCACTAATGCCATTATAATCCTAAAAGAGTCTTTCAATGAAACTGGAGAGAAAGTCTCTTTATAATCGATGTCTTCTTTCTGTGTAAAGCCTTTAGCAATAAGACGTGCCTTGTACCTCTCCACATTGCCCTTTGAATCCCTCTTGGTTTTAAATATCCATTCACAACCAATGGGTTTCATACCTTCAGGCAATGGGACAAGATCCCATACGTCTTTATCTTTTATAAACTTAATTTCTTCATTCATGGCATCTTTCCACTTTTCAGAATTGGAACTTTCCATGGCTTGACGGAAATTGATTGGATCATTTTCCATCACACCAACATCAACATCATGTTCTTGGAGAAACACAATATAATCATTCGGAATCATATTTCTCCTTTCTCTAGTGGACCTCCATAATGGCGATGGTTCTTGAGGCTATAAAGTTTGCTCTTCTGGAACAACTTCTTGAGGTTGAGTATGAGGGTCAATAACATTGTCTTAATCTAGAGTTGCTTTTTGAACAATGTTAGGTATATGAAACTATTCCTAGTCATTGTCCATAGTAATTAATTATCGATGTATTCCTCTTCAAAGACAAAGTCCTTAAGTCTTTCTCCCCTTGCAAACTCAACATCCTCAAAGAACTAAGCATTACCTGCCTCGAAAATGGACTTAGTCATGGGATCGTAAAATTTGTAACCCCTGGACCTTTCAGAGTATCCAATGAAATAGCAACTGACAATCCTAGAGTCCAATATCTTTTCATTTGGTCTATAAGGTCTTGCCTCAACTGGACATCCCCAAATATGAAAGTGCTTTAGACTAGGCTTTTTACCTATCCAAAGCTTATAAGGGGTCTTTTTAGTTGCCTTAGTTGGTACTCTATCGAGTATATATGCTGCGGTCTTTAAAGCCTCTCCCTATAGTGATTTAGGTAAGGTAGAATGACTGATCATACTCCTTACCATATCCTTAAGCATTCTGTTTCGTCTTTCAGCAACACCATTCATAGTGGGTGAACCTAGCATAGTGTACTATGGGATGATACCGCATTCCTCTAGGAATTTCACAAATGGACCTGGACATTGTTCGCCTGATCTGTCATATCTACCATAGTATTCACCACCACAGTCAGATCTAACGCTTTTAATCTTTTTGTTGAGTTGATTCTCAACTTCAGCTTTATAACTTTTGAACATGTCCAGTGATTGTGATTTCTCATGAATGAGATAAAGGTAGCCATATCGTGAAAAATCATCTATGAACGTTATGAAATATTGTTGACCATTCCAAGAAGCTGTAGGGAATGGTCCACAAATATCTGTATGTATTAGTTCTAAGATGTTTGATTTCCTGTTAGCACAAAATCTCCTGACATTTGTTTGTTTCCCCTTAATGCAATTCACACACATAGCAAAATTTGAAAAATCAAGGGGATCGAGAATACTTTTAGACACAAGGCTCTCAATTCTCTTTTTAGAGATGTGACCTAATCTCTTGTGCCACAACGAAGCTGAATTCTCGCTGGTTAATTTGTGTTTTTTACCCATTACATTAACATGTAAGGATTCATTGAATGAAGCAATTGTATCAAGCAAATATAGATTATCACAACCTGATAAAGAATCGGAACCAACCAAATTTCATTTTTGAAAAAAACTAAATTTTCCATTTCCAAATGAACAACAATAACCAAATTTGTCCAATACTAAAATAGAAGTCAAATTTCGTCTAAAGGACGGTACAATAAAAGTCTCAATCAAATCCAAATAATAACCAGTTCTTAGTAATAATCTAAAAGTTCCAATTGCTTCGACCTCTACCGACTTGCCATCACCAACATAGATGTATCTTTCACCATCATTAGGCTTTCAGTAATTCAAGCAACCCTGCATGGACACACTGATGTGAGTTGTCGCACCAGAATCTATCCACCATTTATGTCTAGGTACTAGAGCAAATTAACCTCAGAACAAACAAAGTTAAGAAGCATACCTTTTTTTGCACGCCATGCGTGATAGTTGGTACACTGTTTTTTCTTATGACCTGCCGCTCCACAGAAAAAACAACCATCCTGAGTTGGTTCCTTGTGTTGTTTCTTCTGCGGTGCTATTTCCACGGCTTCCTTTTTCTTCTTTCTCTTATTGTCTTTCCTTTTATCCTTTGTGGTGGAGGCCAAGTGAGCACTCGGTGTCCTTTCTTGCTTCAATCTATCTTCCTCTTGAACACAGTGTGAGATGAGCTCATTAAGGGACCAAAAGTCCTTTTGATAGTTATAGCTCACTTTCAACTGATTGAACTATGCTGGAAGGGATATCAAAACCAAATGCTCTAATAAGTATTCAAAAAAATCCAACTTGAGTGCCTTTAATTTTGAAGCAAGATTAGACATTTCCATAATGTACTCTCTTATATTTCCTTTGCCTGTGTACCTCATAGAGATGAGCTTTGCTAATATTGTACTAGTTTCAGCCTTTTCATTCTTAGCAAATCTCTTTCCAAGGTCCTCAAGGAAAACTTTAGCTGTATCCACCTAATTGAACACAGTGCCCCTAAAAGCTTTTGGAATGGCACGCTTAATGACCATAAGACTTATGCGATTAGACTTTTTCCACTTTTCCATCTCCCTCTTTTCATCAGAGGTACTATTATCAGTGAGATTAGCAGGTTTGGGAACCCTTAATGCAAGGTCTAGATCCATGACTCCGAGAGTGATCATTACACTCTCTTGCCATGCTTTAAAATTCATGCCATTTAGCATAGGAATGGAGTTGATACTAGCAGTGATATTAGCAGTAGGAGTAGAAACTAAATTAAGAACCAAACAAAATAAAACAAACAAACTCACATAAGTACCAAAAAAAAAAAAAAAAAAACAAAATGGAATATGCTAAGTGGGAGAGATCTAATCGTCTGAGTCTCATTGCTATAAGAAAAACTATTTCTGACTATCTCAAGAGTGGACTACCAAGTAATGTTAATGTAAAAGCTTATCTTGCTACTGTAAAACAAAGGTACTTTGTATCTGATAAGGCTGAGGCTAGGACCCTACTGAACCAATTAACCAATATGAAATACATTCATGTTGGGAGTGTGAGAGATTATATCCTTAACATGGTTCATATCCAAATAGATTCATGTTGGGAGTGTGAGAGATTATATCCTTAACATGGTTCATATCCAAACCAAACTTAGGGGTCTTAAACTTGAGATTTTTTATAATTTATTGTCCACCTTGCTCTTAATACCTTGCCACCTGATTTTAGTCAAATCAAGGCTGCCTATAACACCCAAAATCAGACTTGAAGTGTTAATGACCTTATATCTAAATGTGATGCTGAGGAAAAGAAACTTGAGAGTGAGAAGAAACTTAAGAGTGAGACTACCTTGTTTGTTTCCCAATCCAAACCTCGCCCTAGAAAAGATAAATCTATTATTAGACCTAATCATCATGCTCCTAAGAAATATCAAAAATTGAAAATGCATAGGTATGGTCAGGTTAAAAAGGTGGATGGCAGTGATGTTGCCCAGAAGAGTGGTTTGAAATGTTTTTTTTGTAAAAAGAGTGGTCATAAGAGGAGCAAGTGTCATGAGTTTATAGTTTGGCTAAGGAACATAAACAAGTGAGAAGGTAAATCCTTAGCTTTTGTTTGCTTTGAATCTAATTTGGTTGATGTGCCACCAAATTCTTGGTGGCTTGATAGTGGTGCAACTGTTCATGTTGCTATTACCTTGTAGGTCGTAAGCAAAAGGAAGCCAAGGGAGCATTGTAACGATTGGACTCTAACCACTAGAGGAATTGTCTGTTTTGGCCATAAGCCTCGCTGTTTTGTCCCAAAGATGGAATGGAGAACTTTCCAGGAGGTCACCCATCCTAGGATTTCTCTCAAGCAAGCACGCTTAACCCTAGAGTTCTTCCAACTCTCTAGACCATTCCACCAAAAGGCGCCTCTAGTGATTAGTTTCCCCATTTTATATATCATTACTTTTTGAACCCAATACCAACCTATGCTTTGCCGATGTTGGATTTGCCTAAGGGACCTTTGATTAGTTCCCCCATCTTATATATCATTACTTTTTGAACCCAAGACCATCTCCGTGCTTTGCCGATGTGGGATTTGCCTAAGGGACCTTTCTCCACCCCTTTCGAGACTCAGCGTCCTCGTTGAGGTTTGCCCCACCATCGCCCAAGAGGACACGCGAGCGGCTCTGATACCTATTGTAACGATCGGGCTGCAACCACTAGAGGAATTGTCCGCTTTAGCCATAAACCTCGCGGTTTTGTCCCATAGGTGGAATTGAGAAATTGAGAACTTCCCAGGAGGTCATGTAATTGAATATGGATTAGAATCTATGTAATTGAATACATGTTTATTTTTATGACTTGAATTTTGGATATATTTTTCATAGACCCGAATTGTGATCCGATCCGAAAGTTTTGCGCTGCAACCCAATTAGGATAAAAAGTGAGATAAGTGGTGGGCTTCGGGCCCCAGCCGAACTCTCCCGCGGTATGGACCAGTATAAATATTGTAATATTCTACCCTTTGTGGGAGAGTTGTGAGATATTCGGAAAAACACACTGAGATTGATTGTATCTTGCTCTTTTCATCATAGTAGATTTTTTTTTCTTGCCTTGTCTGTGGATGTAGATCTTACGGTTGAACCACGTTAAATCCTGTGTTATTCTTCTTCTCTTTTCAATACTGTATGATTGTGCGATTTGTGTATATGCCTTAGATTTGCGTGCTTGTTATAACAATTCATATATTGAATTATTGAGTATTGAAGAATCAATTTTTAAGATATATATATATATGTGTTTTTATTTTTTTAAATATGTTATTAGATATATTATATAATTTCAATAAGATATGTATACATAACTTAATTATCTTTTGTTTTTTAACTTTATTTTCAATAATTTTAATTACAATTACATTAAATTATTTTATAGTTCTTAATTATATAACTAAATTACACGTTAATCATATAAAATACCTTTTAATTCTTGAATATATGTGTATTTTTTAATTAACAACCATATAATTAAGAAATAGATAGAAGATAATGTAATATATTTATTAAAGATTGTATATATAATATATTTTTAATATTAATATTATTATTATTTTGAAGTTATTACTATTACTTTTATTATTATTTTGATATTAAAAATTTAAATGTTTTTACCTTTTTAAAATGAGCACAATAATATTACAATTTTAGGTGAAAGAATCGTGATTCAAATTGAAATTAAAATTAATATTAAAATAAAAATCAAAACAAGAAATTAATATGAATATTATTTTCTAATTTTAAATCATCTCAAATTTAATTTTATGTTATTTAAATTTATTTTAATAAAATTTAGTAAAATTAGATATCTAAATATAGTCAATCTTAAAATCCGAATCCCTACTTGATTGGCTAAATCCAGCCAACCAGGAAAGAGCGCCGGACGCGTTGTGCTTGAGTAATTATATCTGCCAATTCATTCTGCACCTCATGATAGAAGATAACGACAAGACTTTTAGTAGACTTTTTTTCTTTTTTTTAATGGACTTTAAGTTGTCTCGTCATAGACGGATTAAACAACGGAATAAGACTGAAGACAACTCAGTTAAGTTTTTAGCTGAAACAGTCAATCTATATATATATATATATATAAATGGCAAGGACAGCCAGTGATTCATGAATCTAAACTGCAATGCAACTGTTTGCAGACAGACTGACGTTGATTTTTCTTCCTTTTTCTTTTAAATATTAAATTAAAATTAAATTATATTAATAATTAAATTTTAAATTCAATTAATTAATTAAATCATTGATAAATAAATTTTTAAATTAATTTAAATTTATAATTAAATTAAATAAAAAAATAATATGATATGATTTAATTAATTTAATAATTAAATTGATAAATTGGTGTGATCTTATTGATTTGATTGATTTAATTATTTAATAAATTTTTTTATTTGAGTATTGATACAGATAATTAAATTTTAAAATTAAAATTAATTGAATTAATTCGATAATTAAGTGTTTTTTTATTTAAATATATTTATTTTTTAATATATTTTTAATATTTGATAAATATTAAAAAGAAAATTATAAATTTATAAAAAAAATTTATTCATTATATTATTTAATATTTTTATATAAAATTGTTTAGAATAACCAAAACTGAAATCGGAGTTTAATTCCAAACCAAAAGTTTAATTTCAATTCTTATTTTTAAATAAAATCAGAGTTGGAATCAAAACCAAACACCCCTAGCAAGTATGACAAAATGAGAAAGATAAGCGAAAGAATACTATAATGTCATTATTAAAGTACTTTCGTTGAAATTTGGTAGGTTGTAACGTAAAGTAATGCAATTAAATTTTATATTGAAATTCAATAGAAAATATAATTGTATTATATTGTATTATGACTTACCAAATATACCATTAGATTATAATTGTTGTAGTATTTATATATAGTTATTGATTCCAGTATATAATTTTTTTTTTATTGATATTTCAATATATAGTTAATTATAATCTTTATCCACTAATAACTATTCAAAAAGATTAACTATTTCATCTTATGTTATGAGGTATTATTCTATATAGAAATATTATACCTCTATCTATTTTTATTTATCGTGTAAGATTTTTATAAAATAATTAAAAAAAGCAAAAAAAAAAATCTAAATTATAAGAGAATACTCTTTAATTTGATTAAATTATCTTTTTGTCTCACCTAATTAAGAGTGAGATGATAAGATGAATGGATAAAATTGAAAAAATTAATTAATATTCCTTAATCTTTTTAGAACGATAGATAATAATAAATAAAATAACTTTTAAAAAATGACATAAAAAAGTGGATGAAAAGAGTACTATTTTAGGAAAAACACTTAGGGACATATATATATATATGAAGCGGGGGATGCTGAAATCTAAGCTGTGTTCACAATCTGGATAGCATAGAGGATATAGGTTAGGATATTCCTGAGTGCAATGAAAATAGAGTTTTGAATGGTACTCCCATTCCCATGACCATCCATTGTGACCTTATTGATTACTTTTTGTAAAATTGAGACCTTTTTGGAGAACATCCAGCTGTTCTTTGGTTCTGGACTGGATGATGTTTTGTAATATCTGTTCGCGGATCTCTTGAGAAAGACCGTTGAGAACTTGTTGCCTGAATTTCTTCGAAAGACAACGGGTTTGGAAATGTTCTAAGGACCTATTGGCACCAAGTGAAGCAAAAAGGACTTCACTGTGGTGATAATTTTTCACATTGATCAATGGGGCCAATGGTAATTTCACACTAGGATCCAGTGGGGATCCTAGGCCTTCGAATTCCTGTTTTTGTAATTCAAGGTGATGATTTTGGTTAGAAGTGGATGGATCTCATGGACTAATTCTAGATGTAATGGTTTTGTATAAAATTTGGTTTTGTATAAAATTTGGTTTTGTAAAAACTCGATGAATGATTGAGCTACCATGATATGATTCTCATTATATTGAATTCTGCTAAGGAGGTCAGCCACATATTTATTAGCTTCCTCAAACTCAATACAAAGTGCATTGAGAGCTGTTACTCCCAATCGTTTGTTTTGTATTAAAGTCTAAAGATTGTCTAATAAAAATTGGTGCCTTTCTGTGAGAACATAAGCAGTTTTGGCTATATTAATTCTGAATTTTTTAGTAAGATTTTTGGAGAGGACTATCGGTCCGAAGTTGACTAAATCACCATTGTTAGATGATTCTGTCATCTGTAAAAACTCACAAGGGTTAGTTTGTAATAAGCAGTAATTAAAAAATTAATTTTTGAAAACAAACTCATTTAAAGAAATGTCTTTTTGTAAATACTAACTTGTTTCCTGTTCCAAATCATTTATTTGATTACCAAAAATGGAATAAGCTTTTATGATATTCAAATTCTTTGTTTTGGGATCAAAAGGGGGATGAGCTAACAGGGAAGAAGCAAAATCTAAATCGTGAATAATATATAAATAATTAAAGAAAAAAACAAAATGCACAAGAAAAGGAAATCTTCAAAAATGAAAATTAAATTTGTAAATTAAATATTAAAATATATATATTCTGTAGGTGGCAGAGCCAGTCCGTTAAGAATATATATATATACTTATCAAAAATAAAAATTAAACTTGAAATTTAAATATGAATATATTCAATAGGCGGCATAGCCAGTCCGTTATGAATATATATACGTATATTTATGCTAGATAGGCGGTTGAACCGACCATATGCATGCAAAATAAATTTGAAATTTTGTAAAAGAAATTGAAGAAAACTTACTTCAAAATCTTATAAATTTTGTAAGATTTATACAAAGGTTTTGGAGATATAATTCCGGGTAGGACTTACAAAGGTTGCTCAGCACATGAGCTTCCTAAGATCTACTACAAGGAAGTTATAGTGTTTGTAGGTTTGTAGGTGAGGTAGAGGTAGGGCAGGATGGGAAGTGAATCGACCTTCTTGCTCCTTTCTTCACCTTAGGGAGAAGCTTGCGTTCAAGAAGCTTGAAGCTTGTAGCTTGTCTTTTTGAAGCTTTTTTTTTTTTTTTTTTTTGCCTTGGATAGGTGCCTCCTTATATAGAAGTGACCAAGGCAGTTTTGTAATTTTTTGAAATCTTGAACAGTATCTGCCACTTACTTTTTCATATGTGAACGATTTTGAACGATTGTCCAACAGCTTCTTCCCGTCAGTGAGCGATGCTCGAGCAATGCTTGAACAGTTCTTCCTGTTGTCTTCACATGTGAACAATAAAAAAGTGAACAGTGATAGGTGAATAGTACCTTGTCAGATTTTTTTTGTAAGAAAGAAAAGTAAAAGTGTAAAATTACAAGAATAAAAGCAGAATGAAAAAGTAAAATGGATAATTTTGCCGCCATAAATTTCTTTTACCGGTCTTTTCTTCCTTTTTTTTTTCCTTTCTTTTTTTTTTTTTTTTTTTTTACAAGAGATTTGGTGCCTATGAGGAGGTACCACAACCTTCTTCATCATCATCCCCCAAATTGATTATGGGTTATGAATCAGAATCAGCTGTAGAAGAATTTGCTCTGTTTTCCAATAACTATTACATTATTGCAAAATATTCTTCATCAATTTTAGCTCTCGCCAATCTAGCCATAGCATGTGATCGTTGAGCCAAAAACAACTGGTTTTGAACTATATTTTGTGGTAAGAGATTTTTTTCTCTTAAGCCAGTCTTTTGTTCCTTGATTTGTAATTACTTCAAGGACATTAAATGAGTCCCACCATTTGACCTTAAATCTTCTGGTAATAGAGTTCAATCCATCTTGGGGTTGAAATTCGAAAAACTAGATGAGAACCCAAGGTAAAAAGAATTTTGAAGAAAACAAGAGAAGAGATAGAAATCTTTTCTCTTTGGGTGAGGGTTTGTAATGCGTTTTGAAAAGGTTTAAACTCTTTGATATTTCTGGTGTAAGAATTTCAGGTAGTACACCAAAATACTTCTACCACTGAGCAAACCATGAAGAGGTTTTGGAAGGATCAAATGTTTTTTGGAAATAGAATAGCCATGAATGACTATTCTTGTGCTTTTGAATGAGAAAGGTATTGTACCATGCCTGTTGGTAATCCCAGTAATTGAAATGTTGGCAATGGTCAATCCTATTTTGAAATAATAATGGGAAGATTTTTGGTTTTGTAAGTTCTTGCCCCCAATCAGAAGGATTAAGGACGTTTTGGATGTGGCAAGTTGAATAAGCCGGATCAGCATGGTTTTTTTTTAAGTAAAAATGTTTGAATTTTGCTGAGCCAGTGATTTCAAGGATTGCCTGGTAGTAGGATTGGGTCTTAGTAAGATCCCACGGTTTGTAATGCCATTCTTTTGGGAAAGCTCTTGAAATTGCAATAGAGGCGTCTTGGCGTAAAAATTCATCCTCTATAATCAAAACATTTTAAAAATGTGATTTTGTAATCCATTGTGAAGACTTCTTTTTTAATTTTGTCTGGGACAAAATTATTTGAGAAAAATTCGGTTGGGAAAGACTGTTTTGGAATTTGATTTGTAAAATCTGAATTCGATTTGTAAAATCTCATTTGCTTGAAAAACATTTTGAGAAAGGGTTTTTTGGGAGGAAGATTCTCCTTTCTCAAGGGTTTTGGAAATGGGCATTTATAAAATTATTCTGTAGAACAATGTTTTTTATATTCACAGAATCATTTTCATTTGGAATTTTGTAAGGGGTTGCTTCTACTGTTTGTTCTAAGTGGGAAGTTTTTACTTTCCTAAGAGGAGGATGTTCAGACTGTATTTTTCTACCATCTGAAATTTCCCATTCAGGAACTTTGTTTCTAACAGTGACATGGTTAACAGACAATTTTTCTTCTATCTTCTTTAGAAGAGCTTTTAGAGTTGCAATGAACTCTGATTGATTCTCTTCTAACTCTTGTTGTCTAGGTTTTGAAATTTGGGAAGGTTTTGAAACTATGATTGTTGATTTTGTAGATTTTTTGGACTTTTTGGAAATTTTTGAAAATGGATATGAAATGTCATGATAATCGGCATACATTTCAAACCATTCAAAGAAAAGCGTATGAACTTTATATTCATATAGAAAATCATAATATTCTTTTTGAAGTTCTTTCCTTCGATTATTGAAATGTTTGAAAAACCACATTTGCTTTTTATAATTTTTAGGAGAATAAAAATCATCATGCAAATATTGTTTATCTACTTCAAATTCTTTTTCAAGCACATTAAGTTCATGGTTTACATTTTCTGTAATGGCTGAAAAGGTAGGAGAAGTAGGTTCCGACTCTATTTGGGTTTCAACCTGAACAGACTCATTTTGTAAATTTGTATAAACTGGATGTGGAACATTTATATATTAATCTACGTTTTGTAAAGTGGATTTAGGTATTTCTAAAGTAGAAAACCTAGAAGAGCTAGGTAAGTCTGAGGTAGAATACCTAGGCTGAATATTTTATATTCCAATCGGTTTTGTAACAGGCAAACTAATGACAGAAGGTATACAAGACACTCTTCCTATGTCTATAGTACTGGACGTTGAAGAATCATCTGAAAACCTAAGGCTTCTATTAAAGCTAAAGCTGACTCTTCCATCGTCATACTAGGTTATTTGCCTCAGTTGAACGTTTGGCTCAACTATTTTTGAAGATTCTGGTTCTACTACACCTTCTAAGATCCATTCTTCTAGTAGGGTTATGTCTTTCCATTGGATAGATCTACGAGATTACAGTGTTGGATTTTGTAAGATCAGTTTGAAAAAGAAAATTTTCTCCTCTTTTACTTTGAAACTTATGTTTTGTAGCAAAAGCAGAAACCATAACTTTGTAATGGATTTTGTAAATTAGTGCGAGAGGAATAGATCCTTCAAGCATTTTGTAATTGTAAGTTTTGATTTGTAAAACAAGGGATTTTGTAATATTACTGTCGTTTAACGAAACAGTAAAATTTGAATAGCAATAAAAAGATATTGGTCCACTATACAAACTAGACTCGACTGAACTAAGCAAGGAGTCCTAGAAGCTTATGAACCTAGTATCTCTAAGAACTGTTAGGATTGAGGTGTTCAACCCTTCTTTTGTAAGCGGTTTAATTCCAACTTGGACTAAACCTATGTAGATGTATTTGTATTGTTTTTCACGGTGTTTTTGTAAGCATTTTTGAGACAGAAGAAAAATTATCTCAAAAGGTTTTGTAATCTGAAGATCTTTTTCTTCAGTTTTGATTGTAAAATCAGTTTTGAAAAAATTGAGTTTTGTAGTCTGATAGATCTGATCCTTTTGTACTTTTGAAATTTCCCAATTATCTATACATTTTTCAAAATTTTCGATTATTATTTCTTCACTATTAACTATCTTTCTCGACTCAGAGGACGAGGTAGAAGAGTTTGAAGAAGAAACTATCCTATAAAAAATTGGATTCATACTTAAATAATTTTTCTAGGTTGATCTTTTGAGCTAAGTGAGATAATCGCCAAAGGAATCACTGCCCTAAACACGCCTTCTCTCGGCTACAAAGGTGGGACTTACAACCCAAGCCTTTTTACACCTCTAAAGAAGCTGTCTTATCACCTTAAGATCATTTTACCAACCTCTCAAAAATGTTTAAATGTGAATCTGAACCTTAAATAGAACATTTTCCCCCCCCAAGTTCTGATACCAAGGACGCACCGGGACCGAAAGGGGGATGAGCTAATAGAGAAGAAACAAAATCTAAATTTTGAGCAATATATAAATAATTAAAGAAATAAATAAAATGCACAATAAAAGGAAATTTTCAGAAATGAAAATTAAATATTAGTATATATATATATTTAATAGGCAGCAGAGCCAGTCTGTTATATATATATAAATTTGTAAAGATAAATATGAAACTTAAATATGAAATATATACATATATATACTCAATAGGCGGCAGAGCCAGTCCGTTATGAATATATATACATATATATATGTAGATCAGGCGGTTGAACCGACCATATGCATGCAAAAGAAAGAAATATTTGTAATTTTGTAAGAAATTTCAAAGAAACTTACTTTTAAATTTTATAAACTTTTTGAAAGTTTTGTACAGAGGTTTTGGAGATGGGTTTTGTAGATTTACCTTTCTGGGTAAGGCCTGAAGAACTTCAGGAGATTTGGATAGTGATTCTATCCATTTCTGAATCTGGCTGTCAGTTTCTGGAGCCTAAGACTCAATATATTTTGTATGATCTTCTTCTTTTTCTTCTTCTTCTTCTTCTTCTGCTTCGGCTATGTCTGCCCAAGTTTGTATAGGCTTTGAGAAGAGATGACTGATTTTGTAGGGTAGAGGCTGAGGCTTCAGCCTTGGTATTTTTCTTTCTGGGCATTGGCCTATTTTGAAGAAATTCTCTGGTTAGAAAGTCTGGGATGGAATTTGTATCTCCTTTTATAAATTCAATTTCAAAAGAAAAAATACTTAAAATTGCTTGCCATCATGCAAAAATCAGTTTTGATGCAAGATTTTGAACATTTTTTTGCAAAACTTCTTTGGCTGATTGCAATCAATTCTAAGCAAAAAAATTTTGTATGCACATGACAATTGCAAGAATTTTTTTTTGATGGTAGAGTATTTCTTTTGACAATCATTCCAATGTGCAAAATGGAATTGAACTATTTATTCTTTTCTGTTTTGAATCTGTTTTAAAATTCTACCATAACCTAACTCTGAGGCATCTGTTTCGACTACCTTAGGGGCTAATGAATCTGCTAAATGCAGACAAGGAATGGTTTGGACCTATTGTTTAATGTGACGAATTACTTCAGTGTGATGATTTGTCTATGGAACATGATTTTTCTTTAACCTATAATGCAAGGGTTTTGATAGATGGTTAATATTTGGACAAAAATCTAAGACATAATTCAAGCTACTTAAGAATCTCTGTAACTGGGTTTTATCCAAGATTTTGTCAGGAAATTTGTTTGAAAATTCTAGACTTCTTTCTATTGGAGTAATGGTCTTTGGGATATGTAATGGCCTAGAAACCTAACCCTGGTTTGGAAGAGAGAAATCTTTGATTTTGAAATGGCAAGGCCATTTCGTTTTGTAACAGAGAAGAATGTTCTTAAGTGTTTGAAGTGTTGTTCAATTGACTCTGAGAACACAAGAACATCATCTATATAGATTATGCAAAATTTTAAATATGGATTAAAGATTTCATTCATAATTCTCTGGATTTCTGATGGGACATTTTTCAGGCCAAAAGCCGTCACTTTTCACTCATACTATCCAAAGGGAACTGTGAATGCAGTTTTGTATCTATCTTTTGGATCAATTTGTATTTGCCAAAATCCTGATTTCATATCAAATTTGGAAAATACAGATGTAGAATGGAGTTTTTGTAAAATATCTTTTTTGTTTGGAATTGGATACCTGATCCATTTCAAAGCTTTATTCAAAGGTTTGTAATTAATTACTAATCTAGGAGTGCCTCTTTCTATTTCTGAATTTTTATTTACATAAAAAGCTGCACAACTCCAAGGAGATCTAGATTCTGTAATTAATCCTTTTTTCTTTAAATCCAAAATTTTTGAAAGATGGTGTTGTTCTAGTTCAGCATTCATCTAGATTGGTCTGGCTTTTGTAGGTATCTGTTTTTCATCGAAACCATTTTCATATGGTAAATCTACCATATGTTGTTTTCGATTCCAGAAGGCCAATTCAATTTTGATAATGGTTACAATTACAACTAATATTTGACATTGCGTTTTATATATATATATATCTATATATATATATATATATATATATATATATATATATATATATATATATATATATATATATATATATATATTACAATTCTAACCCAATTTCAAATATAAGTTGCTATTGTAACCATGATCAAAATTGAATTACTATTCTTTATAGAAAAGTGAGTTAAATTCTACAAATGGTTAAAGTTTATTGTAAGAACTAATAAAGAATGTAGAGACAATAATATAATTCGCCTCCTAATAAATTTAATAGAGTATAATTAAAAATATTCTCAATTATTAACTTTTACAGGAGATGATATATATGTCTCTTATATATATGAAATTTATATTATTTTAAATTGACGAAACACATATAAGAGAGTATTCATTGGTGCATGATGTTTGCGGATGATATTGTTCTGATAGATGAGACGCGAGAATGAGTCAATAGAAAGCTAGAGCTTTGGAGAAGTACTCTAGAGTCAAAGGGCTTTAAGTTGAGTAGAACGAAGATATAATACATGCATTGCAAGTTCAGTGAAGGCCAAATTGTTAATAGGGAAGGAGTTAGTTTGGATGGAGTGGTACTATCCCAAAGCAATCACTTTAAATATTTCGACTCAGTCCTTCAAGTAGATGAGGGATGTGAGGAGGATGTTAGTCATAGGATTAAAGCCGGATGGTTAAAGTGGAGACGTGCCACGGGAGTTTTATATGATCGCAAGATTCCCAATAAGTTGAAAGGAAAATTTTACCGTACAGCCCTACAACGGGCAATGTTATATGGTAGTGAATGTTGGGCACTGAAGGAGTCGTATGCGTCTAAGATAAGAGTTGTAGAGATAAGAATGCTAAGGTGGATAAGTGGTCATACTATACTAGATAAAGTCCATAATGAGAGTATTAGAGAAGAGATAGGAGTGGTGCCAATTGAGGATAAGTTGAGAGAAGGGAGATTGAGATGGTTTGATCATGTGAAACGTAGACACACAAAGGCTCCAGTTAAACAAGTAGAGCACATTAGGTTAGACGATATAAAGAAAAAAATGGATAGACCTAAATTGACTTGGAGGAGAGTAGTACAACATGACCTTCAAGTATTACACATTTTTAAGGATTTAACCCAAAGTCGTTTAGAGTGGAGAAAGCGAATCTATATAGCCGACCCTAAATTTTTGAGATAAAAACTTAGTTGAGTTGAGTTGAGTTGAGTTGAATTGAATTGTAGAATATAATTTTTAGGTAGTTTTTTTATTGTTTCCATAAAATATTTTTAGAGATCATATTATTTTTGTTGTCCCTAAATATTCTTATAATTATCCTTAATTCTTTAATAAATATTTTTTAAGATCTTAAATTTTAACTGATTTCCCAATATAGTTTCATATTCTTACAAATTCTATGGCGGTGATTTTCCTCCTTTTCTTTCATTTTCTGCGAGACAATTGAATGGAAAAACTTTTTGGAGTTGTTGGAGTTCATAATGATTAGTGTACTGGTCAAACTTCTAGCAACCCATGTGACACGCCTGGCTTGCAAAAGCTGAGGGCTGTTGTCATTGACTTGCTACATCATTTTCTGCCTTTCCATCAGCAGGTGCGCATAGCGGTGCACAGTTCCGAGGTTTCAAAACTGAATAAAAAAATCATATTAAATCATATTAAAATTAAAAAAAAAAGTTATTATTATAAGAATCCATCTACGCCAAATTTATATTTCTTATAATTCAATTTAAACTATACATAAAAATTGAAAAAATATGATTCCAATCACCTATATGAGTTAACTAAATTCATTAAAACTAAAATTAAAATTAAAATCAAGCAATGTTTGTAACAATTTACATGCATTGTCAAAAACTGACAAAATTTAAAAGACATAAATATTGGTTAGAACCAATAATCGTAACATGCAGTTACCCATAAACGAAGGTTTATGTTTCCAAAGAGAGTTCCAGAATTCTAAAACAAGTGAAAAGAATACTAACATATTCTGTTTCAAAAGAGTGAAACAGAGGCAGTAAAAGGGAAAGAAAAAACAAAAAGACTTTAGTGACGCTCATTTCAATCTTGGAAGTTGGAGTAATTAATTTCTGTAAAATAAGATACATATTTGGATTATAATCAATTTATATGGTTCATATTAATATGTGATTATATGATTCACTAGTTAAACAAATATGATAAATATTCTACTATATGAATTAAATTCATATAATTGAATCCATATATTGGATTCAAATCTATGTAATTGAATTCATTTATTGGATTCTTGAGTATTGAAGAATCAATTTTATAGATATATATTTTTTTTTATTTTTTAGATATATTATATAATTTCAATAAGATATGTATACATAACTTAATTATCTTTCATTTTTTTAATTTTATTTTAATAATTTTAATTATAAATATATTAAATTATTTTATAGTTTTTAATTATATAACTAAATTATATGTTAATCATATAAAATACCTTTTAATTCTTGCTTATATGTGTATTTTTAATTAAAAATCATATAATTAAGAAATAGATAGAATATAATATAATATATTTATTAAAGACTGTATGTATAATATATTTTTAATATTAATATTACTATTTTAAAGTTAGTATTATTACTTTTATTGTTATTTTGATATTAAAAATTTAAGATTTTTTTTTACTCTTTTGAAATAAGCGCAGCAATGTTACAACTTTAGGTGAAAATATCAAGACTCAAGCTGAAATTAAAATGAAAATTGAAACAAGAAATTGATACAAATATTATTTTTCAACTCCAAATCATCTCAAATTTAATTTTATGTTATTTAAATTTATTTTAATAAAATTTAATCAACTTAGGTATCTAAATATAGTCAATCTTAAAATCCGAATCCCTACTTGATTGGCTAAATCCAGCCAACCAGGAAAGAGCGCCAGACGCATTGTGCTTGAGTAATTGCATCTGCTAATTAATTCTGCACCTCACGATGGAAGATAACAACAAGACTTTTAGTAGACTTTTTGTTTTTCTTCAATGGACTTTTAGTTGTCGGATTTAACAACGGAAAAAGATTGAAAACAACTCAGTTAAATTTTTAGCTGAAACAGTCAATCCATATATATATATAAATGGCAAAGACAGCCAGTGATTCATGAATCTGAACTGAAATGAAACTGTTTGCAGATTTTTCTTTCTTTTTCTTTTAAATATTAAATTAAAATTAAATTATATTAATAATTAAATTTTAAATTAAATTAATTAATTAAATCAATGAATCCATAAATTAATTTTTAAATTAATTTAAGTTTATAATTAAATTAAATAAAAATATAATACGATATGTTTTAATTAACTTAATAGTTAAATCGATAAATCAGTGTTATTTGATTGACTTGATCGATTTAATTATTTAATAATTTTTTTAATTTTAGTATTAGTATAGAGATTTAAATTTCAAACTTTGTAAAAAAGTTTTAGAATTAAAATTAATTGAGTTAATTTAGTAATTAGGTTTTTTTTATTTAAATATATTTATTTTTTTAATATATATTTAATATTTGATAAATATTAAAAAGAAAATTATAAAATTATAAAAAAATTTTATACATTATGTTATTTAATACTTTTATATAAAATTATTTAGAATCCAACCAAAATTGAAATGGAAGTTTAATTCCAATTATGATTTCAAAAAATTAAAAAAACCAAAAGTTTAATTTCAATTCTTATTTTTAAATAAAATCAGAGTTGGAATCAAAACCAAACACCCCTAGCAAGTATGACAAAATGAGAAAGATAAGCGAAAGAATACTATAATGTCATTATTAAAGTGCTTTCGTTGAAATTTCTAAAGTAATTAATTGTTCAAGTATCATATCTTAGGGTATATTTAGTAGGTCATAATGCAAAGTAATGCAATTAAAATTCATATCGAAATTCAATAAAAAATTTAATTGTATTATATTGTATTATGACCTATCAAACATAGCCTTAGATCATTACTGTTGTAGTATTTATATATAGTTGTTGATTTCAATATAAATTTTTTTTTTACTGATATTTCAATATATAGTTAATTATAGTTCTTTATCTATTAATAACTATTCGAAAAGATCAACTATTTCATCTTATGTTACGAGGTGTTATTCCATATAGAAATATACTATCTTCATCTATTTTTATTTGTCCTTTAAGATTTTTATAAAATAATTAAAAAAGTAAAAAATCATCGAAATTATAAGAGAATACTCTTTAATTTGATTAAATTATCTTTTGTCTTACCTAATTAAGAGTGAGATGATAAAATGAATGGGTAAAATTGAAAAAATTAATTAATACTCATTAATCTTCTTAGAACGACAGATAAGAATAAATAAAATAACTTATAAAAAGTGACAGATAAAAGTGAACGAATAAAGTACTATCTTAGAAAAAACACTAAGGACATTTTTTTTAAAGGTTAAATTGTCAAAAAATAAAACTTATATATATATATATATATATATAACCCAATGCCAAATATTAGTTGCAATTGTAACCATTATCAAAATTGAATTGTTATTCTTTATAGGAAAGTGAGTTAAACTCTACATACGGTTAAAATTGAATTTAAGAACTAATAGGGAATGTAGAGATAATAATATAATTCGCCTCTAAATAAATTTAATAGAGTAAAATTAATTTTTTTTTCAATTATTAGATTTTACAGTATTTTAGAGATGACATATATATATATATATATATATATATATATATATATATATATATATATATATATGAAATTTATATTATTCAGAATAAAATTTTTAGGTAATTTTTTTATTGGAGATCATATTATTTTTATTGTCCTTAAATATTCTTAATAGAAAGATGATTAAAATAATTATCCTCAATTCTTCAATAAATATTTTTTGAGATCTTAAATTCTAACTGATTCTCCAATATAGTTTCATATTCTTACAAATTCTATGGCGGTGATTTTCCTTCTTTTCTTTCATTTTCTGCGAGACAATTGTATGGAAAATTTTTTTGGAGTTGTTGGAGTTCATAATGATTAGTGTACTAGTAAAACTTATCTAGCAACCCAAGTGACACGCCTAGCTTGTAAAAGCCGAAGACATTGTCATTGACCTGCTACGTCGTTTTCTGCCTTTCCATCAGCAGGTACGCATGGTGGTGCATAATTTTCAAACTGAATAAAAAAAACACTATTATCCAAAATCATTAAGAATCGAAACTTAGCATTCATCTCAATCACGATCCACGCGCCCAAATGGCCCAAGTCTACTTTTAGGTCAATATCCATTCTCCACCACACTTAGTTGTTTCAAAAATGCTTTTGAATGGATTAATTCTTGAGATTGATATATTAAAAAAAAGAGATAAAATATAAAAAGCATAGTGCAACTTAATAATTTTTTAAATAAAAAACTCATATTTTTTAATTTATTTAAAATAAATTATAACTCAAAATTTTATAATATTAAAAATAAAATTAAAACTTATTGATAGATTTATGATTTTTACTAACAAGTATCATATATTTTGCTCAATTAATAGTCAAATATAATTAAAAATATTGAAGTAGTCAGAAAAAACAATGAAAATATATTTTAATGAAAATAGATACTTATGTTAATAATATTTTTTAATTTTTGAGATTCAATTAAATTATTATTTCTTTAAGTTAAATAGTTTAATGTGATTTTGAAAGAAATTATATATATATATATTATTTCACCTATGTGACATGTTAATGCATTTAATTATTAATTACTAAGGAAGTAAGTAAAAAACGTAATGTTATGTTCAAAATGTCAACTTTAGTTTAAGCTATGGCTTAATTGGAGCCCAATGTTATCGTTTATTCAAAGACGCCTCTGCTTTCAGACCAAAAAAAGAAAAAGAAAAAGACGCCTCTGCTTTATAAAATTTTAATTGATTTTTAATTTGTATGTAAAATTTTTTTAAAAATATTTTTAAATATTTAATTATAATATTAAATTAATAATATATATTTATAATATTAAAAATTAATTTTTTCTTTTATTTATTTTTTAAATATTCTAAATGCTGAAAAATATAAAATAATATTAAATTTTTCTCACTTAAATTTAATTTATCATATATTTAAAATATAAATATAATAAAATTTATATATTAAATATGTAAATTTCACATAATTATACCTTAAATTACATAAATCAAATTTAAACAAGAATTTCACAAAAATATTTTCTCATGTGACTTCCTATAAAAAAGCTACGAACCTGCTTTAACTTCGAAAAGTCCCAAAGAAAATTATAACAGTTCTTGGCGGCTTGACACCATGGGTTTCCTTGCTTTGCTTATGTTCGTTGTGCTAATATCATCTATTGTAGCGCCAGCAGCAACTCAAAATAGGAGTCGCTGCTCTGATCGTTGTGGAAATTTAACCATTCCATATCCTTTTGGTTTCGACGGGTGTTATCTAAGCCCGGAGTTCCTCATCACCTGCAACGATAGTTTCAGCCCTCCGCAGCCATTTCTGAGGAAATCAAATATCAAGGTCACAAACATAACTCTAGATGGCAAGTTGGAAATCGCCACAGTTGCTGCCCGAGATTGCTACAACCAGTCGGGCGCACATCAGCCGGGATTCCGACGACATATCCTCAATTTGTCAAATTTCACAATCTCAAAATCCCGAAACAAGTTCACTGTTATTGGCTGTGACAGTTATGCATACCTCGAAGGCTTTCGACATGGGAAATTGTATAAGTCGGGGTGCATGTCTGTCTGTGCTGAGCGTGGATTCGTGGACGATAACTCTTGCTCCGGCAGTGGGTGTTGCCAGACAGAGATTCCTGACGGACTATACCGCTCTAAAGTCTCTGCACGCAGCTTCAACAATCACACCAATGTCTCAAATTTCAACCCCTGTACTTACGCCTTTATTGTAGAAGATAGCAAATTTAATTTCTCCTTCAAATACCTTCAAAATATATCAAATACTACAGAATTCCCAATGGTGCTTGATTGGTCAATCAAGTACAACACAAGCGCCTGCAAGGATCATGCCCAAAGCTATCAGCCACCTGACAACATTTCGGGGTATCTTTGTAAATGCAAGACGGGTTACCAGGGGAACCCGTACGTTGGATGCCAAGGTATTTCACTTCTTTCACAAACTAACTGTAATTTTAATTCTAGAAATTAAAAACATTATATAAGTTTTATGTTGCAATGATTTTTATCATTGTCACAAAATTTTATTGGGATAGAGATAAATTAAATTAAGATTTTTTTGTACTCAATTTGCTTTTTGATTTATATTTTATTTTTAGTATTATAATATGCTGAGTCATTGTATATATGTCATATTAAAGTTTCAATAAGATTCTTCCTCGATTATCAACAAAAATCAATTGAGAGTATCTTAAATTAATCAAATTAAAGTTGAATTTTGTACAAAAGAAGGGAAATTAAGGAAAGCTGAACTTTGAAACTTGCCCATTCCTAAGTTGAGAGGTCAACTTGTTATTAGGTAGCTAGGACCTGATCAATATATAATTTATTTATTTTACTCGTATTTAAATTAAAGATAATTTATAATTTATTTTTTAAGGCATGATAAAAATTACATTTTAATTTATTTTCATTTTTGATAAAAATAAATTATTCTTTATATTTTCTATTAGTTAAATAGTTATTCTGTTAAAGGAGTTAAAGCTATAACAATTTAAGTGTATCTTGTGACACATTTCACTTTTTCTAAAAATTAAGTCCTTATACTTTTAATATTTGTAATAATTTAGTTCATCAAATTTAGGTTGACTATTTCTAGTTAATAGTTGACTAACGGTTAATTTTAATAAAAATACTCTTCTGTTAAGAGAAACATACTTAAAAAATTAACTTGTTTCTCGTTAAAAATAAATAAAATAAATTATTGTTTTTGTTGTACCTCAATAATTAAATTATAAAAAATAAATTATATAATATAATTATTTTATCAATAATGACTACAAAAGATATTGAAAGTTGAGAGGTCTCAAGTTCAAGTCTTCACACATAGATATATAATATTTGTAAATAGAATTATCAATATGAAATAAGATTTGTAATTATGGTGAGATTTTTAAAATGAAATTATTACTTTTTACTGTGTAATTAATGATTATAATTTATTGAAAAATTAATATTAGTCTTTGCATTTTATCGAAACTAACTATTTAATTTATCTATTTTGAGAAATACACTATTTAGCTCTTTTAATTTTAATCTATGAACTATTTAGTTGCTCACATTAACATTACTATTAATCAAGTTAGTCAAAAGAGATAGAGAATAATTATAGACAATGAGTAAATAATTTATTGATTTAAAATTACAGAATTAAATAATTATATTATTCAAATTATAATGATTGAATAATTAAGTTAAGAAAAAGAAAATCGCTTTAAAATAATAAGAGGATCTAAATGGTTACAAATTAGAAAAATAGAGAGACTAAATGTGTTTTTTCAAAATAAAGGAATTAAATAGTTAGTTTTATTAAAATATATACAGACGTTAAATAGTATTTTTCTCATAATTTATTTATGATATAAAAATATAATTTGTTTATTTTATAATTTATTTATGAGTTTATTGGGTAAAACTTAATTACCTGCAGATATCGATGAATGCGAAAATGAAAATGACTGCACAGATAAATGCACTAACACGAATGGAAGCTACACATGTTCTTGCCCGAAGGGATACCATGGAGATGGAAGAAAGGGAGGAAAAGGTTGCACCCCCAATCAATTGTCACTTGTTAGAATCATTCTAGGTATTTACCAAATCTTTTCCTCAATTTCAACAGTCTTATATAGAGTCCATGAAAAATGTTCTAAATCATTTTAACTATAGGTATTGGCATAGGCTTTACAGCCTTGGTTGTTACTGCCTCCTGGCTTTACTTGGTCTTCAGGAAAAGAAAGCTCATCAAGCTAAAGGAAAAATTCTTCCGGCAAAATGGTGGCGCCATCTTACAACAGAAACTTTCTAGACGAGAAGGAACCCCTGATCATACGGCAAAAATCTTTACAGCAGAGGAGTTGAAGAAGGCCACTGATAACTATGACGAGAATACAATCATTGGCAAAGGAGGTTTCGGCACTGTTTATAAAGGAATTTTAACAGATAACAGACTAGTTGCCATCAAGAAGTCAATAACAGTTGATCAAAACCAAATAGAACAATTCATTAATGAGGTGGTGGTGCTGTCCCAAATTAACCACAAGAATGTGGTCAGGCTCTTGGGTTGTTGTTTAGAGACTCCAGTCCCATTACTAGTTTATGAATTCATCACCAATGGTACCCTCTTCGACCACATACACAATGAAAGCAATGGATTGCCAGCCCTCTCATGGCATACCCGTCTAAAGATAGCTGCAGAAATGGCAGGAGCATTGTCCTATTTGCATTCAGCAGCTTCTGTGCCAATCATCCACAGAGATGTCAAGACTACCAACATCCTCTTAGATGCTGATTACACTGCAAAAGTGTCTGATTTTGGAGCTTCAAGGTTGGTTCCACTGGATGAGACTCAGTTATCAACTATGATGCAAGGAACTTTGGGATACTTGGACCCAGAATACCTGCTCACAAGCCAATTGACTGATAAGAGTGATGTGTATAGCTTCGGAGTAATACTTGTGGAGCTACTGACAAGTATGAAGGCACTCTGCTTTGATCGTCCCGAGGAAGAGAGAAGTCTGGCTATGTATTTTCTTTCTTCTGTGAAAAGGGGAAAATTGTTTGAGGTTCTTGATAGTCGTATCACAAATCAAGGAAAGGAAGAGCAGATTGAGGAAGTAGCGAGGTTAGCCGCAAGTTGCTTAAGATTGAAAGGGGAGGAGAGGCCCTCTATGAAGGAAGTTGCAATGGAATTGGAGGGCCTGAGAATGGTGGAAGTGCATACATGGCCTCAAGTGAACCCAGAGGAGACAGAGCACTTGCTTGGTGAGCAATGCAACGATTTTGGACATGGAGATGATAGCACTGCAAGTGCTAGCTATGATAGCATGAAAAACCATGTAATTTTATCAGTAGGTGATGGCAGATGACTTTTTTATTATTATTTTCAATTTTTTTTTTTAAATTCTGCCCGTGTGTTATGTCCATTCCCGGATTTGGATAAAATGACCATTGCTTGCAATGCTCACTTGTCTCTGTCCTTCAAATTCCAGTGTAACTGCCTTTTACCCTTGCCTGTAGAATTTTAAACTGGAGAATTAGCATTTAGATTAATAATATATGAGAAATTGACGATTTACATGTAATATATGAAAATTTTAATATATTTATAAGTTTGTTTGCTTGTGAAAAATTGGTATTGATATTACCTATTACAACCGTAAATATTGAAAAGATATTTTCTGCAATGAAGATTTTAAAGACTCAATTGGGAAAATTGAATATTTTTTTAATTATGTATTGAAAAATGCTTTTAATAGTATTGAAAGTATTTTTATACTAAAATGTTATTTAATATAAATTATCATAATTATCCATAATAATAATAATAAATTATATACAAAAATATTTTGGGGTAATTTATTATTTTTATTTTTAATATTTTTTATGATTAAATTATTTTCTTTCTGAAATGACGTTTTCTAATTTAAATGTCTCTCATAAAATTTCTTTTTCAATTATTATTATTTTTTTACAACACTATTTTTATAAATAATTTTAAATTCACACTAATTTAATAAATAATTTTTTTCATGTTATTTTTATAATTAATCTCTTATGCCGAGGCCTTGCTCCCTCACCTTCTACACGGCGATTCGCTCCTGAGCAAGCTGGCTGTTCATCACATACCGACTTACCTGTTGCTTCACTTGTTGCGTCGGGATTTGCTGCTTCATCATCTTCATCTGCTCATGGAGATACATCCACTTTTCCTACACTATCCTTAGATGAAGGAATCATTATTGGATCCTGGGCCAGACCACGCATTACCCTCGTTGGTCATGAGTACGTTATAATATTTGTAATTACATCTTTCATTGTTTGTTTTATTGAAGCAAACTGCCTGCATATAGGAGAAAAAGAGAGAGAAAAATGGGGGAATTCCTTATTTTATTTGGCTTTTAAAATATTATAAATTACTTTTCATGCTTATCATTTGATTAACAATATATATAAAAAGCTACAAGTGATTGTTAATATGTCAAATTATTAAATACTTTTTTTTAATAATTTAATATCATGTATTTTACATTTTTATTTTTAATAATTTAATATCATGTGTTTTACATCTTTATTTCTTCAATTTAATGGCATGGAAGGAAATGGTATTGATTTACAAGTTTTTTATATTAATATGGACTTGGTGTCCAATAAAACTAAATGACAAAAAAAAATTCTATATAATCAATCCTAATTAGTTTAAAATTAAGTCTAAATTGTTGTTATAATAATGATAGAAAATCAATTTGTATATTTATAAATATAATGCTATTATAATTATTATGATCCCATAATAAATCTATTTAGGAAACAATGACAGTTAATTTGAGTACAAATGACTATTTAAATTAAAAAAAATGAATAATAGGAGTTTATTGGAATTATTTTCAGAATTATAAAATATATTAATTTTATCCAATTGTGTATATAAAAAAATAAAAAGAAATAAAAAGAAAGAAAGCCCATGATGAGTAGTTGAGGTACTTCCTGCAGGGGATAGCAATAAGCATAAGAATAAAATTTTTGACAAAATTGAAGAAAGCCCAGCATGTAACAGTAGAATCCATTGGAGGGTATTAGAAATATTGGAGTCCAAAGGTTAAGGTTCCATATTCAGGGTTGTCGATGTACACAAAACTTTCATGCAACACTAAGATTATGGGCTTATACTCACAACCGTAATGGACCTACAAGAAGATCTAATGGATCAGCCGATATGGTAATTCCACAATCCACCTGTAGAAGCTCTACGGCAACCTCTCTTTTATCTGTTCTCCACGTTCCAAATCTCATATTTTCTAGTGAACCCAACATCCATAAAGTTGATTATTTGTCTCTATTTGCATTACCCATCTGAGTTGCCAAATTGATTATTGCCCTTTTATCTGACCCCTTCCTTCTCTAGCCTAGTCCTTTTCTTTCCCATTTTGTCCTATCCCCCAGCCAAAATCCAAGGAGACAACCCTCGTGTCATGCCCTTTCTCACTTGTCCTCTTGTTTAAAGTTCTCCTTTTTCTTTCTTTCTTTTTTCAAGAAAATTTATACTTAGTTTTCAATTCAAATTGCATATATAGGTTAAAGATTTTACTTATATTTTTCCACCAAATTGGAAAAATAAAAGGATAAGTTTTCATAATTTATGAAACGTGAATATTTTTATTTAATACTTTTCAGTGTATATAAAATTAAACCGTCAAGCACTATCGCAAATAATTATGAATTCTACCACAAAATATGTTTATATCTATCATTGTTGAGCATAGCTTAAACATGTTTAGACAAGTAGGACACCACACTTAATTGTATATATATGTTTATTGGTATTATATTTTATGTGAGTGTTCACTATTAGTTTTTTTTTTTTTGTTATTTAATTATTTTTAAAGGCACTTTTTATCAAATTTGGTATATATATATATAGACATTTTTTTTTTCAACGCTCTCACCGGATAGAATTTTTAAATATAAAATTCATATGAGATTTATCATAATTAATAATTAAAATATAATTTCATATTAAATTTTTTTTTTTAATTTTAAACCTTTCACTCGTATCAAGGTCAAATAGCAAACAAAATTCATACTCCTCTTGAGGTAAAGAAAAATGACTAGTGCCACATCCAAATGAAACAAACCAATTAAATCCATCTAAAATTAAATAATACACAGAAAATTTTATCATTGAGAAGGGAAATTAAGCAAAAAACAAAGTCAGATTAGTTCTGATCAACGTTCATAATTGTTCAAAGGGGAAGTTACATCATTAGCTTACACAAGCAAGAAAAAACAAAATGCATGTGAAATTTCCATGCAAACAACAAATAATCCAACAAAAGAAAGATTGAAAATAGCAAAGATAGTGCATGTGTTGGGGATAGAACTGTACACTCCTCTCCGACCCCTCCCCTCGCCAAGTAAAGATATTAATTTAGAAAAAATTTTTTATATATACACCCAATTAATAAAAAATTAATAAATTATAAATTTAAATAAACTTTATCATTATTTTGGATAAAACAATCATAATTTTATATAATGTGACATGTGTAAATTGGTTGGGTGTATATGCTCAGGTATAAATAAGACTCACTCATTAATTTATATTAAAATATAGTTTTTTACATATTTCCTAAATTTATATGATTATTTTATTTTAATCATTCAATTTTAAATTTATAAATATTTTAATTTTTTATAAAAAAATAAATAATATTAATATATAAATTTATTTTGATTAAATATTAATTTAGTATTAATTAAAAAATGTATATATGCTTCGAACATAATAATTTAGGGTAGATGTCAACTATCTTTTATTCATAAAATATGGAAAATTGTTTGCTGCCGTATGATGTTTTAATTATACAATAATATTTAACTAGTAATTATTTAATTAGTTAAATCATTTAACAATTATACTTTTAGAACTATTTTTTGCCTATAAAAATAAATATTATTTTCGGCCTTTCTTTTTATGGGATTTGAAAGCAAATTAAAAATAATAATAAAAAATTTAAAATATAAAAAATTGAGATGAATTGACAATAAAAAAAGCTGAATCAAATTGAAATATTCAGTTTAGTTGGATTTGTGATGCTGCTTGGTTCTATAAAGCCAACGAATTAATGACGGTAGTCATGCTTGAGAGAGATGTTTCAGAGAGACAAATGAGTTGTGCATTAGAGATTTGAAAGTTCTAAACTTAAAATTACCAATAAATCAGCAACAATATAATTCACTGCTAATCCATTTTAGATTTATTGTTAATAATTTTACAATAAAATTCATCACTAATTTGTAATTAATTTGTCAGTTAATTGAATTACTAATGATGAATTCTAATCCATTGTTACAGTTGACTAATTTTTTTATAGTGAGAGGCACAAATAAGTGGGATTAATGGGAGAGGCAAAAGAAGATCGAGACTAAACAGACAAAGCCCAAAGGCGGTGAGGGACAGCGAGTGTACTGTTTGAACGAGAGAAAATGTTAGAGGTTTCGACATATACTCGGTCAAAACGACGTCACATATGCAATATATTCTTCAGTTCGATTATTTCAATTTTTTTTTAAATAAAATTGAATTAATTACTGAATTTCTAAAAATAAAAGTCAAATTAAATTAAAAAAATAAAATTAAGTTATGATTTTTTTTTTAATTAAACTAAATTAAGCTGACAGTATTTGTAATTTTACATAGTCATCTCTTCATACTTTATACAGAAATTGAGTTCATTCAAACATGACACATGTGCACTTCATGGCCCAGCCCAGTTTGAGGTATTTTGTTCTCTGAGCTTGAACAATCTTCTTCGCATGCAACATAACAATGTTCTGTAGCTTGAGGCCCGAATCACACCCATAGTCCCCCACTTTCGTTGGGTGTCCCATTAATTCATTTATAGACTTAACAAGGTTACAAGTTGAGCAAAAATTTAAAAAAAAAAAAAAAACCCTTAATGAAGGGAGGTAAGCAATGATTGAAAAATATCAGAAGAAAAATAACATTCATTATAAATCAAGGAACATCCAAATCAATGCATGTGAGCACAGAAATGTGATCTAGTTGATCATTTTAGAAACCTATTAATGAATCTTGTAAAAAAAAAAAAAATGAATAATCTTGTATGAAGAAAAACCCAAGAACCAAAATCTTAATTATATATATATATATGCACAACACAACATGTTAAAAATGCATGCACACCATTATTATATATTTTTACAGAAATATAAAGCAATCCAAAGAAATAAGAGGATTATCAATATCCTCCATGGGAGCGTCACTATCATGGTTAGCCAGCGCTTCTTCAACTGCAACTTCATCTATTTTAGAACTAATGCGGTGAATGCAAGTCTCTTTATTCTTCAAGCAAGAACGAAGATGATGACTTGAATTGATATATGGACTTACTGGCCTCAAATTCTCCTTTCTCATCAGAGATGAAGAAACAGAATTAGCTGCTGCATTTACCTTGGAACTAACCGTGCGTTTTGAACAACTTTCCTTTGGCGTGCCTGTCAAAATCCCTCTGCCACTCTCTCCATTAAATCGCCTGCTAGGAGATGGTGACCTCAGAGTTCTAATGGGCGGATAATATGAAGAATTAATTCTCTCGGGTTCTCTGCGAAAGCTCTTCTGTCTATTTAGTGGACTTGTTGAGTTTGAACGAACTCTTTTCTGAGGTGTAGATGATCCATGTACTCGTTGAGGGATTGGCTGCTTCGGTGCTGGCACAGCAGAGTCTAGCTTCTGGGAATATACATTTGGAGGAACAAGCAACTGAGAGTATTCCTTGATTGAATTGATGCGGATTATGTGTGGATTTTCCTTAACACAAGACCACAAGAACTCATTAGAGAAAGATCGATCTTTTGAGGTCAGGATGGATGAAGATCCACTAGAAAGCGAAGAGCCGGAGCTAACAGAAGTGTTGGAATTGCTCGTACAAGTAAAAGAAGAAACAGAAGATGAAGAAGTGGTAGGTGAGGGAGGGGATGGGGATATCTTGTTTGAAGGAGGAATAATGGGAGTTTTAAGGGTTAATTTTGGAGCTTGAGAGATTACAAGCTTGTCTTGAACTTGAAAATGGTTGAAAACTTGAATGGAATGCTTCTTGGGTTTGTTGTCTTGAGCATGGTTGAAATCTTGAATGGAATGCTTATTCTTGGGTTTGCATTTGCTAATGCAACAGCCCATTGTTAGGAGCTGAAATGGGTAAGGAGACAAAAGAGAATGGGAGCATAGGCTTATTAAGAACATGGTTATGGGAAGTTTTATATAGCCTCGGTAGTTGAATCTGGAAAAAGTAAAGAGAAAGGTAAAGGGTGGCTTTTACTTTTGTGCTTCTTTTTCAGGTTTTTTGAATTTGGTTGCCGGGTTTTGAATCCGTTGTATAACGGTTAAAAACTTCAAATGAAGGAAATGATTGTGCCTGCTTTATCAAATGCCTTTAGAAATTAGAGTAAGATCTTATAGTGCACATACATACAGTGCTGAGCCACTTGCATTTGTGGGGTATTGGGCTGCAATTTTGTGTTGAGTGACACATTCTACTTCCCATCTCATTCTATTAATTCTTACTAAGCTATGTGAGGAAAATTTTTCTTGATTTATCGTGAATCTAATACGCAGACATGTAGATTCATATATTTATTAAAAATCAAATTTATGTAAGAAAAATTCACTATATAAAATTAACGATAATAATAAATGATGAAAGTCAAAGTTTAATTTGATAAATGACAACTTTCTCACTATTAATAGTAATTAAAAAAATGAAAAGTAAAAACATTTAAGCTATAGTTTGAATATATGGGAGATGTTAATCTTTCTAGAGATATTTAAATTTCGAATTATTATATTGTCTCTCAAGCTAAATAAAATAAAATAAAATAAAATAAATTATATACGTAGCTGTAAATTTAATATAAGGATTAATTTAAATTTATGCTTTAATTTAGAAGTTTAAATGGTAATAGATGAGCTTTAGCTTAATTGATTTTAGAATTGTGAAATTTTAAGTTTGAATTTTAATTAAAATTAATTGAATAAAAAGAACTTAAAACTGTCAATGCATATCAAATTAAACTTACAACAAGTCTATTTCAAATTTTCTTTTATACAAACAGATCATTGAGATGTTCTAAGATATCCCTCCTGCAGTAAGCCTTTGAACAGGTTATACATATATATATATATATATATATATATATATATATATATATATATATATATATATATATATATTGCCAACTGCCAAGCCAATATGGTAAGTTTTTTTAACTATGCTTTGTGATTCGCAGTGGAATCAAAGCAAAATAACCAAACATAGCCACAATAAACCTCAAAATCCTTTTTTTTTTAATGAGATTTTTAAGTTTGTATACTAAATTAATAAATTCACTCCATATTTATTCATAATTATATTATCATAAAATAATTTTATTAACTTAATTTATGAATAATTAACATGATAAATTCTTTTTTTAGAGGGAGTAAAGTCTTCCACATGTATTCTTCTTTACATATATATATATATTAGCAAAATTATTATTAATTTTTAATGAAGTTCAAATCTAAATTAATTTTTTTATTTATGATAAGTTAAATAATAATTTTTTATTTTATTAGGTGATTTATGAAAAATTTTTATGTAAATCTAATTTATTATAAATTTAAGAGATAAATATATAAAATTTATATATTTAATAAATAGATTTTATTATAAATTTTGAAATAATAGTATGATAATAATGCCCCGTAAATTAATTTGATGTGAAATTCACGTAAGCAGCCCTTTTTTTTTTTTAATTTTTTCAAACCCACTGCAATGTAAGAGAAGCGTGCAAGGAATTCCCTCCGAACGTGCGAAATTATAAAAATTAATTCTTATTTAATTACGCGACTCACGTGATAAGACATTAATAATGTCGAAATTATTAGATGTGAAATTCTCATTAGAAACTCCACCTCTTAGACTTCTTTCTCAGCCACTCAAATTTCCCCCTTGAACCCACTGCCATATCTAAGAGGACCATGCAATGATTCTTTCTGAGTATGGAGATTAGCAAAAGATCTTGACCTCCCAACGATTTGTTCTTTCTTGATTTGGGCATGAATGACTCCTCTCTTTCTCTCTCTCTCTCTCTCTCTCTCCACAGGCCATCTCACCAATGCCCACAGCCAAAAAAATAGGTGTAGGCTTGAGTGAAAAGCAATGGTGAGCCTGTTAATTATTCACTGAAAAGCAAGACAATTTAAAACATCATCCGATCTTAATATATATCAGAAAAAGGAAAAAAAAATTGAAAATGGGTATTTTGTTTTAAGTTGAAAAACATGAAAAGAAGTGGAAATGTGGACAGGTATTCCTTAGTGATGAGGCTTGAAACCAATGGAAGTAATTAAAAGAGTAATTAGGAAAGAATTAGTTAGGGTTGAATTGCTTAGACTGCCAGACAGGTGGTTGTGGAAGGATAATCTTGAGGAGTGCATAGAAGAATAAGAAGAAAAAGCAGTAAAATGGAGCTGTAGGTTTGTGTTTGAAGAAGGTCATGGGTGAACTTTAATCAACAAAGAAAAGAAAATCCACTTCTCCTTCAAGATCAAATCTCTCTCTCTCTCTCTCTCTCTATTCATTGAGCTAACAATGAAACTGTGAAAGAATATATTTGTAGAGGAATTTCACGTTCCATGGAGAAAGTGATGGTAGTGTGGGAGAAAGAAGAAATGGTGTTTTGTTAGGAGTAGGTAGAGGAAATGGGGCTGGTTGGCGGTGGAGACTAGGTAAAAGTGGGTATGAAATGGAGGAGGGTATGTGGTGGAGGTGTTATCTGGGATTTAAGCTTACAAATACAACGGTGATTTTTTTCTGGTATTTTTTCTAGGGGATTTAGAAGGGTTGAGAGTATATGCTTCAGGTTAGTGTGAGGGAAAACTAATCCAGAGTTATTTTTTCTACTATATTTATTTCTTACCTATGATGCTTGGGGGGTTACAATTTTTCCCAGCAAAAAGGTGCAGGTAGATTTGAAAAGCTTGCACCAAGACATGTTAATTTTAGAAGGGTAGATTGGCATATAAGCGGTAAAGGGGACTTCAACATCCAAAATTAATTTTAGTGAGCAAGTGTTCGAGTGCTAGATTGCTGGTTGCCAGCTGCAAGCCAACTGGCAATGTACTATCCTTTGTCACACTCACAAGCTAAGGACTTGGGATTGGCTGTGTGCTGCCATTGGCTTGGCCAAAAGTAGCCATTCGTTTTTATAATGCAACATTGGCCAATAGCAATTATTGGTGGCTTGGCACCTGACAAGGTCTAAGGACCCCGTCCAGTTATCCTGGTATGGTTTGTTTCTGGCCTCTTCGCTATTGTTCTGGTTTTTTTTCTTTTTTTCTTTTTTTGGTGGCTCTTGTTCTGGGCTTGGGGTTTTTCTTTTGTTCTGGGGTTAGAGTATCCTACAATTTTGTAATCTTTCCAGGCTTTGGCTGGTTGTTGCTTATCAAAAGAAAAAAGAACCCCATCCAGTTAGCCTATAATAGAGTTTCTCTGCCCTAAGGCTTACACATGTGAATGTGTGAAGCTTTAACCAACCACAATGGAATTGTGAGAGGCACCATTCAGATTCAGACTTCAGTGCGATGGCCGGGCAAGCTTATAAGAACGAAAGCCAATTTTGTGATCCAGCTTAATATAAGTAAAAATACCATGAAATCCAAAGCGTTACCTCAAAACAAAATTAGACTGCATATGCATTATATATGTCAAATAGATGCAGAGAGCTGATATATAAAAATTAGGAAAAGAAAAATAACTTAACTAAGCAGGTCTGATAATCATTGAGGAGACCACGTCTCTGCTCCAAAAAAAAAAAGGAAAAAAAAAAAAAGAAGAAAAAGAGACCACGGCCCTTAAACATGGTTAAACAGTAGTTCAGACTTCAGGGAAGAAAAGAGATAAACTTATGTACAACAACCATTATGTGGTGTAATATCTCAGGTAGCAGGCGAGAAGGAGGACCAAATCTCAGCCACAATCTTCCTCGTCACATTTCCTCTCTTGGGTGGTGCCATTGGCCTCGGAGGACGACGGGGCTGTTGACTGGATCCACCTTGGCCTTGGCGATTGTCACGCGGTTGACCGGATCCACCTTGGCCTTGTCGATTGTCGTCACCATCAGTTCCGCCGTTGTTGGCGTTTCCTCCATTGTTGGTGCGCCCAGCTTCGCTCATCGTCTCTATTGCATCAAGATCACTACCCAAAAAACTCAAGTGGATGAATTATAACCTAATTAGTTGCTGAAGACAACCGGACATCTACGCTTTGAAGACAGTTCCTGTACTAGAGCACGCGCATGCTGCATGGAGGGCCCCTTTGAAACTTAATCTAATGCAGGAAAATTTTACACAGGGTCACTTGTATGGAAGATGAACACTATATAGATGTAGTGTAAGCTTGCTATTGGAATAGACCAAACACTTGTCGATTTCTTGTTTGGTTGTTAGAAAAATCTCAGCCGTGTTTTGGGAATATAGTGATGTTATCCAAGCTAAGATTGCGTTACCCTTTTTCCACTAGGGAAATTTTATTAGATTTTTTTTTTTTAATTCGGTCTAATATGAATTAATTAAAATATAAAAGTATATAATAAATTTACTTATTAAATATATATATATATTGATAAAAAAATTATATATATATATATATATTTATATATATGTATATATATTTTAAACTCATAATAAATTCAATTTTAGATAAAAATTTATCAAACTTACTTTCTTAGGTATTACTCATATAAATTTTTACTATAAAAAAATTAATAATTATAACCATTAAAATCATTACTAAATATTTTAGTTTTACCATCAAAAAGCTTTTATTGGGGATGGGGCGTTTCAAAGACTTGACATCCCTCATAAATTTTAGAACTTTATTAAAATATAATATATTGTAATATTCTACAAGTATTTTTAATGTGTTCTTATTGCGAACTAATTAATAGCGTTTCAACTTTTATTTAATTTTTACCTTAGATTATAAAATCGCAATTATTTATACTATGATGTGTACACTAAATGTAAAAAAAATACAAATATTAAATTAATGCACTCTAACTATATCTGTGTTTTTCAAATATTTGATTATGCATTTAAATTTTCCTAATAAATTAGAAATATTTTTATTTTTTTACTAATTATTTTTTAATTAATCTAAATTCATTAAAAATTTACTAATTCTTGATTTTTATAAAATTATACGGACAATAAAATTTTGTATATCATTATAAATGCATTATATTTTTTATTTGGCCCCAAAGATAAAATCCAAAGTCTGTCACTATTTTTAATCATGATGAAATAATATAGCTACCTTATAATAAAATATATAACATAATAAATATTATATTTTCATTGAATGAGATTTTTTTATGACAAAAAAAATAAATCATTATAAAAGTTTGCATCTTTAGTTAACATGTAACTCATCATAATTTGTGTTTAATTTTTATTATTTAGTTATTCATTTTATCATTAAATTTTTCATTTTCTATTAGAAAATTTCATTTTATCGCTAAATAATTAACCCTCTTATAAAGAATAAATGAGTTGTCATAAAAGTTTATCTCTTTAGTGACATCATAATTTAAGTATAATTTTTATCATTTAATTGTTTATTTTGTTACTAAAATTTACATTTTAATTAGAAATTCACTAAAAACAAAAAATAATTCAACAATGAAATTTTTAATGAATTTAAATCCGTCGAAAATTATTTTAAATAGTGATTTACATTTTTAATTACGAATCACTTTAATATTGTTATTCAAATAAAAATTATAATATGAGTTATAATATAAAAATTACATATAAAGTCACAAGAGTTCAATTTATCTTATATTAATTATGGAAGTTTCCAAGAAAAAAGGATTTACCTTTCTGGGAAATTCTTGAAGCAAATTAAATTGTCTTCCTTTCACATTGAAAAAGGTTTGATGTTGTAATGAGTCTTGTTCAATTCAGCCCACACACATAATTGAGAAACCAAATTATTAAATGAAGATATATATTTATCTCACATATTATGAGTTGTAGGAATCATGATTATTAACACAGTTAGAGGGACTAATCTCCAACTTTTAACTTGATAACGCGTAAAACGTTGCCGTTTGTTTCAAGAAACGGTGGCGTTCTCTATCAATTTGAACTCTCTTTTTATTAAGAAGTTTTTTAAATTGAACTTTAATAAATTTAATTATCCAACTCAGTTTTTGGCAAAAGTTAGAGCTGAGTTGCTTATTTATGTGACCTGCTTGACCTTTCTATTCTTTTCCCATGAAAAAATTGATTAAATTGATTTAATTTTGAAAAAAAAAAATTCTGAATCGGCCACCGATAATCACACTGAGTGTTGCCAAAACTATTCATATTCATAGTATGTTCAAGAAAACAGCTCTTTTTTTTTTCTTTTTTTTTTTATTTATTTTACCACCAATGTCCCCTACTTCCGCCCCTTTCTTGGTTGCAAATGGCAGTCTTATGCAAAAGAGACAAAGCAAGTTACCCAGAAAATATATATACTTTATTACTCAACTCTATTCAGAGGCAGTACTCTTTAATGGCGATTTATTTATCACCATTTTTTCTCTGTTCACATCACAGACAGTTTGGTTATGGCGAGAGGTCACTTGTTAAGTATACATCGCTGGGGAACTGTAGTAGTAGGACTCTTTGCAGCTGTACTTTGATATTTTGTACATGATCAGTTTCTGGTTGTTCAACTTCAGTTTGAATAAATTTTAATTAATCTGTTTAATTAAAACAACAAATAAAATAAGATTGCCTACATCAATAAAATTAAACTTAAGTTGGTGAATGAACCAAAAACAGAGAAACAGCTAACAAAATCTCAAGTCAATCTATTACAAGAGAAGTAAAGAAACAGAGCTAAAGCATTGAATACATAACATCTGAGAAGTAAGCTATTAGCTCTACAGGGGAGTGACAATTAACTGGGTATTTGGTGGTTTTGGTGATGCATCCATGTTTTTGCCGCAAAGAGAAGCAACAAATCGGAACAAGGACTCAAATATCATTCTCTTAACTTCCACTTTTTGGGAATTACACTTGCAGTTTTTTTTATATCATATGGTGTGGCTGTATCTTGGCATGGACCTTTCTCCATTCTGGGGCTCACCATTACATCCACGGCTCCACCTCTTGCTCTGCCTGTTGAGTATTGGCCATGATATGGCTCATCCCTGCCATCTTCTCTCGCATTATCTTTATGCACACCCTTTTTTTTCACTTGTAAGTACAGCTTCTGCCTTCAATTTGTCTGCCTCCCTAGCTTTTCTATAAATTAATTATAAGGACAGAACAGTTGGGTTTCCATTTATATGTGTTCTTTGTCACTATAATCTAATTCTAAAAATTTACTTGAACTTGTTAGGCACGGCGCAATGTTGTGACGTGTAGGGTGCGGACACTTAGAGAGCCCTCACACAGGACTAATTATTAAATACACCAAAAATACTAAAAATAATACTCTCTCTCGTAGATAAGAATAAAAAAAAACATGATCATTTGCATTCCACTTACATAGAGCATTCTATTTTCATCTTTCTTTCACAATTTTTTTTGTTTTCTATTTAATGTATACTATCTATTATGATTTATGAATCATTCTCCTTTTCTTTTTGATTGATGGAAAAAGAAAATCCTTCTATTGTGAGGTTAAAAGAAAGGAAGAGACAGAAATTGTGAAAGAAAGAAGTATTATCCAATTAGTGATTATGGGGAGAAGAATGAAGAATTGCAATATGAAATTTGAAACTTGAAAAATCACTTACCAAAGTAAATCACTTTGCTTCTTCAAAGACCACCACATATGAAATATATTAAAATAATAAAATTAATATAATTTAAAAAATAATAAAAATAATTTTATTAATTAGTAAACTTATTTTATAATTTAAAATTAAATAGTATATATCTTTTATCAAATGCAAAATTATATCATTTGATATTAAAAATATAAAATATTATAAAAAAATATTTTTAAAAAATAATTAATAATTATTTAAAAGTAAAAATTTAATTTATTTTTGATATAGACATATAATTATTCAAAATTGTAATACAATCTATATATAATATATAAATGGCTTTTTTCTTGACTTCTTCAAAGATAGTCATATGAGATATTAAAATAATTAAATTATATCTTATATTACATTAATTAACAATCATTTAATAAATAAGAATTTAATTTAATTTTGATATAGACATATAATTATTTGAACATTTAATATAAATTTGCACAATTCAACATATCACACCTTCAAGCACAATTAGGAATCAAACTCTGAACTTAAAGCTTAACACTAAACATTACAAATTATCATTAGTATAACTTGTAAACCAGCACATGAAGACAAGCAGAAAAACCCTAGCCTATACTTACTACCACTTCTCTTCATAACAACAATTTCTTGCTCTGCAGCATTCACGACCCCACTATTTCCTCCACAGTGCCCCTCATTTAAGGCCAATTAGGGTTTCAAGATGAAATCAACCTAACCTGGAAAGAACATTTCCACAACTTCCTCTCGAAATTGCTTTCCATCGTCAAAACCAACAGTTAAGCTCAATTCCCACAGTCAAAGTACAATTCTATTTCTTCCACAAATGATTTAGATAAATCATTTATGAGGGCGTGACAGTCACGACATACTGCAGTGGGTGTGGAAGCCAACAAGCAGATGTGGAGAGAGAACAATTGACTGTACTATGAACATTTTTTAGAAGACTAATTGTTGAAATCATCAGATGTCGGCCTTCCAGAAGAACATTCACTGTCAAAATAGTTGTTGGTTGTGAGGCGGATGCCATCAAAGTGAGAGAAAAAGCTGCACACTGCAACCGTGAATCTAATTGGACAAGTTTTGCGGCCCCAATAGAGTTGGGCTTTCTTCTAAGGCTGTCTAATCTAGGCCCTCCACCGACCATCCCAAGATAATTTGTCAAAGTCTAGTCGCATATTTTAATGATGAATGGAATTGATGGAACATATAATTCAATCAACATTAATTTAGTAATTTTATTTTTTTAATATAATTAATTCTGATTAAAATTTAAATTTAAACTTAAGGTCATTGATTCTGTAACTTTATATTTAAAAATATTTTAAATTATAGAATTATTTGTGTTAATGTATGTAGTTATTAATAATTTTAATATATAAATAATTTTAATTTAATTTTTTTAATGAATATATATATATATATTAAATAATATATTAATTTTTTATTAATTATTTCATTTTTTTTATTTCTTAAATTTTTAATAAAGATTTTATAATAAGAAATAATAAAAATATAGTAATAAAATTGAAATATTGCTTAAAGTTATAGAATTATTTAAAATTGATTTAATTATATGATTATTTTTATTATTTTAAATATCAAAATTTTAATATATAGTTAAGAGAAAACTAAAAGAGAATTAAATAGAAAAATATCACATAATAATATCATAAATAATATCATATAGTAATATCATATAATGTAATAATACCATAAAAGAGAATGTCAGGCGATAATATATTTTTACTTATATATATATATATTTCATTCTTAATTCAAAGATTTTAAATATTTTACCATACTTTGAGAAAAGAAAAAAAAATGTTCAACTATGATAATTATTTTCTCTAAATATTAGGTAAAATTTTCAATTTTTATAATTTAAAATAATCATATGATATAAAAAATACAATTTAATTAAATACAGTTAGAAAATTCCATATATTTTAATATATTTTTAAGGGTTGCTCCACCAATAATTTCATCCTTAATTAACTTGGACTTGTTAGACAAGCCAAAAACCGAGTGTTGTGACGTGTAGAGCGCGGGTGGTAGAGAAACGTGTTTATATATATATATAAAAGAAAAAAAAAAAATTGGAAATCACTTGTTCGTTTCCTCAACGGCGCTGACAGGCCTACTTTCATGGAGTATGTGTTAATTCTCGCTTTTCATTCAGAAGCCTAGACGAACGGCCTCTTCTCTCTCTAACTCCTACAGAGAAGAGGAATTTTATGGTAAAATAATGATATTATATTAGCATCTTAAATAAAATAATAAAATAATAAATATCAATAAATATATAAATATAGATAATAAAATTGAAAAACAAGTAAGTATTTACTTATTATAATTTTTGAGACACACTATCTATATATATATTGTTTTTTTGTAATTAATTTATCATTTATAATTTTTCTAGAGAGAGAAACATTTTAGTAATTATCATCAGCATGAGGCTTCATGCATGTGAGGGTATACTACACCTAAATAAAATTCGGTAAAATTGACTAACATTCAATAGTTTTATTACAATTATTAATTATAATATAATTTACAGGGACAAAACACAATCAACAATATAATATAATGAAATTATTAGAATGGGAAATCTAACTCATCTTTTCTTAGAGAAACAATAAAATAAAATAAAATTGGATATTTCTTGAGTTTTACTTTATTATTTTAATATTTTTGTATCCCCTTTGGAGGGAAACAATGATATACAAATGAGTTCAATATCAGTACTGAAACTTTAGATAAATTATTGATTTAAAAGGCTCCTTATGATTAGTCCCTTCGATTTGGTTCTTTTCCCACAAAGGATTCTAATTTTTATTTTAATTTCTTTAATTATAATCATCCCCTTGTTCCTTTTTAAGCATGAAGTGAAAATATCGAAGTTGGTTACATAAAATAAAATAAAATAAATAAAATAAAATAAAATAAAATAAAATAAAGATGTCAAAATCGCTAAATCCGAACACTGCCAATACATTTCAGTACTTTAGTTGTTACCTGAATCTTTTGGCTTTACCTTCTTTCTTGTAAAGAACTACGTTGTCTCAATACAAACTTTTGTGGTTGCCGCGACGGGGATCACATCATTGGCCGGGAAACTGGTTTTTAATCAGAATCTTGGCAACCACATGATGGAACTGGCTGAAATCCCATTTTGGGTTTCTGGTTTTCAACTTTCTTGCTCTTTCTTTTGTTTGTTCTTGCTAATATAACAACAATTAATGAAGCAGCAGAGATGAACAGAAATAGAAAAAGCAACTAAATCTCAACGTACAGTAGGAATCTGTCAAAACAATCAACAGAAGAGAAGTGAAGAAATTAAAATATAGCACATAAAATACAAGAGTAGGAATCCTACACTCGTACATGGGACTAAGTAACAGCAGAGTTACTGAAACCCAAACAGGAATATTAATAATGTTTCTTTATGTTTGTTGGTGATGATGCAGCCGTCTGTTTGCAGAGAAGAGAAGAGAAAGATGAGAATAAGATATCAAAAATCATCTTCTTAACAGACCTTTTCTTCTTTGGAATTACACTTCCTTTCTTCTTCTTGAAGTGTGGCTCTGTTATGGTCGTCACCGCTTCCATTCCGTGGTTCACCTCCGCCACTTTCTCTTCCTCCGCCGGCTTTATCCCTGCTGTGAGCATTTCCATCATGGGTTCCCTTGTACCAGCTTCTCCAGCGTTATTTTCATATACTTTTGCTGAATTGTCGTATCGCCCGGCTTCAAGTCTCCTTTAGCACAGGTGGAAGAGGAAAATTTTGGTGCTCTGCTTCCTTCCCCTCCTCAGGGGACACAACAAGATCAATGGTTATAAACTAATGACTTGTAGTAAACGCGTAAGCTTATCACCTGTAGTCTGCTGACCCACTTAGCGAGCAGTCACAAGAAATCTCTAGGATGTTTCCCACGCCTAGGAGAAATTATATCATACATCCATCGGTTATTGCTTTAATTATTCCATTAGATGGTTAACACGTAGAACTATCACTTTCTTACTCAAAATTAGAAGATAATCAACGACTTTAACAGGACGAGTTTAAGGATTAAAAGATGAATTTAGATTTAAAAATTAACATCCGAATCAGATTTAGATGAGCTTTAATTTTTATATATTGAATATCTATTAATTATTTAAATTTATTTATATAAATAATTAATTAAATATAAATTGTATATTTTTATTATAATATTTATAAATTTTTATATATTATATTTTAAATAAATGAAATAAATATTTTATTAAATTATTAAACTTTCAAATGTAAATTATTAATAAAAAAATTATTTTTTATGTAAATTATTAATTAAAATATAAAAAATTAAATAGATTCGAATATATATTTTCAAATAATAATAATAATAAAATTTAGATCAAATTCCAATAAAAAAATAAATTTTAATCAAATTTTAGATAAATTTAAATATTAAAAATATTAATCGAATTTAAATATGAAAATTTTTGTAGATGTTTTATCCATTGCCATTTCTACTTAAAATATCCCTCTTAATCTAAGAACAAAAAATTTGAGTTTTCTCTTTTTTTAAAAATAACTTTTTATTTATTAATAAGTTTTAATTAATAGTACTTAAATTGCCACTAATTTATAAAAATTTAAATTAGAGTTTGAATAAAGTTAATTATAAAAATTTAATATTTTCATTAAAAATATAGTATCCTCGGTTATTGAAAATAAATAATTAAATAATAAGATATTGCATCAATTTTTTTTTCGAATGAAATTATAATATTTGTTGAGGTGATATGAGGCAGAGGTTGAGTTATGTCTTCATTCCCTAAATCTTATTTTTAAAATTATTTTTATGCTAATGCGTACTATTAATAAAATTTATTTCAATAATATTAACAAATTAAAAATTACAAAATGTCAAATTCAAGTTTAAAATAAAACAAAATGAATAAAAAAATATTAATTACTACTACTATTACAATTCAATAGATTCCATTAATTAGTTGAATAAATTGATCGTGTGATAATTTTAATAATTTTCCATTTTATTTAAAAAATAAAAAATTTAAAATAAATTAAAGATTAATTTCAAATTAAACAACTATAAAAGAGATACAATTAAAAATGATTTCAAACCTTGAAAATTATTATAATTTTTAAAAAATGAATTTCAGGTAAAAAGAAATTAAGAAAATTGATTTTAGAATAAAAATGTTAAAAGGAAAAATTACCTTTAATCAATTAAAATCTGATTAACCTTAAAAATTAAAATAAAAATAAGCATCAATATTTAATCTGATCATTTCTACGATTTAAAATGTGCATTTAATAAATTTCAAATATTAAATAATACATGCGACTTTATATATTGGGTTCCTGAAATCATTTTTCCGCGAGTGGGCGTCGTCACCGTACAGTAATGGGCTGAGGGTGTGTGAGACTCACGCCCCCCCGATGTGAGTTGTGGAAATGAATTTAGGGATTGTGGGTACCTTTTTAGAAAACAGAATTTCCAATTTGACCAAAGGACAAATTATCCAATAATTACATCACCGACCACTTTTTGTTTTTTTCAGTAATTATACGGACCTGAAAATTTACCATAAAATACACATTAATTTCTACTTTTTTTTTTTAATTAAGTTTTCACTATACTTTAGTTTTTAACATTTTAAATAAAATAATATAGCATCTAAAATTTAATATATAATTACATTCCAATAATTAAAATTATTATTTTATGTTCTTCAAATTTTTGTATTATTGTTTAGCATTGATGGCCAAAGTGATTATCAAGTCTAACAAAACTCCATTTGTTTCACCAAGAAATATTTTTTATATTTTTTAATATTTAAAATATTTATTAAAATAAATTAATAAAAAATATTTTTTTAATTAAAAAAATTAAATTATTTAAAAAAAAATAATTTTCTCTATTCAAAAAAGTAAATTATTTTTGATAATTTTATTAAAATGTGAAAACATTTATATATAAATATATATTATTAATATAATTATATAATTAAATAATAAAAAATATTTTTATGAAAAAAAATTTCTTAAAAAATAATTTTTATAAAAAATATTTTCTTAAAAATTAGTTAATATTCATTAATTTTCTGAATGTAATAAATAATTTTGAATAAAAGACAAATTAATTGTAATAAATAAAAAAAATAGAGAGAGTATTATGATTATAAAATGCATTATTTCTTAAATTATTATATAAAATTATTTTTTTTTTTTTACAAAACATCACTTTAACTTTTAAAACATCTTTTCACATGAAGCAACAAAACATAAATTAAAACTTTTGACTCTAAGGATTGCATATGAACTTGAGAGGAAAAAAAAAATGATGGGAATTTGTCTTGTAGTTAAGCAGCAAGTGCCAAACAGCTTTTCAGTGTTTCATAAATTTCCATGAGGATTTTGCTTTGCTGGGAATGAAGAGGATTGAAAGAGAAGTATCATTTGTCCATTGCTAAATGACCTTGCCCACTCCATCCCCTTGAATCATTTGCCTCTGAAAATCACTTTTTTAAGTTAAAAAGCTTTTAAAATAATTTTGGAAAATAATATAAAATTATTTTAATAAATTTTTAAAAATACTATACTTTTTTTTATTTAATAGATTTTATTATACAGTTGTACCTATCCTTGATAATTAGGGAGACAATTTCAGCACCATCTATCTCTATCTTTGCTTTGAATTTGGATGGGCATTTTGGCTCCTCTAAGTTTCACAGCTGCACAGATCGCTAGGGTTCACCAAGGACAAAATAAATATTTAATATTTGTATTACACAATTAATGAGTTTAGATTATTACTAATTTATTTTTTTTTATATATAAAAATAATGATATTGACAAAAATATTTTTATTTGCTTTAGATATTATTTCGATCATAAAAAGTTTAAATATTAGATTTTAGGTATATATTTATTGAGTATATTTTATATATTTAAAATTTTAAATATACACCACAAAATAAAAAATTAGTAATATACAATGAAATTCTAACAATTATTAATATAATTAATATGATTAGATTTTCAAAATAATAATTAGTTATAAATAAATATTTTTTTAAATTTAAAAAAATATATTAATTTATCCATCAAGACATAAAAAAAAAACTCAAAAATACTTAAAAATAGAAAAATAGGTTTAAATTTTATAAATTTATCAGCAGGAAAAACTTAGACTTCTGAAATATTTTCATATGAAAAAAAAAAACAACTTTTTCCAATAATAAAAGTGATAAACAATATAAAAATTCTTTACATTACTGATGATGCAACATTGTCTACCGCAATTTTGATTACCAAAAGTTGTTGCAACAATTTCTCTACTTCAAGAATCAAACTTCTCATCTTTCATTAGGGCTATTGAAAAATTATGTGTTGTAATTAATTAAGTAAAATCCTATGTTATAAACTTTCATTCACTGAAAGACCATTGGACAAATTTAATTTGTAACATCCATTGCTTAAACTACAGCCATTTCAAACTTCAATTTTCATAAACTGGGACTCTAGGAGTTTAGAAACGTTGGTCAAATACCAATTTCAGGCTTAGAATAACATTCTTCCCCATAAATTTTAAATATCATTAGGAAAGGTAGGAACAAAAAAAAAAGTAAGATGTCATAATGCAGAAATTCAAATAAGAGTTAACATATCTGATGACAGAAGAATTGTTTGGCGACTTGTTGACAATCATATTTAGCAAGTTCATATAAAGGTAAATTATCCAAGCACCCTTCTGGTTTTTCCCATTTAAATGCAACCTTTATAATTAACTTTCTTAAGCCTATTGAAATGACTTTCATTTCTCACCAAGAAATACAATCTTTTTGACAGTCTAGTTATCGTATGCACAAATAAAGCAAGATGCATCTCAACAACCCAAAGTGGCAATACTAGCTGCGTATTGTGGTTTTCATCACTTTCAGAACCCAAAACATATATTAATTGATCCAATCAAAAAATTAAAAAAATATATAAAAAAAAAACTCAAAAGCAAAAGAAAAACAAAAGGATGGAAAAGATGTAAGATATAAGAAGAAAAAGAAATAAAGATTAAATCGGTTAATAAAGTGTCGTTTCTTATTTTATATTAATTTCAGCTATTACTGCTGCTTCCTTGCCTATCTTTTCAACTTGCCAATATATACATATATTTTCTATTATATATTATTTTTAATTTTTACAATATATTTTTTTCTCTAATGATTCACATTATACATAAAGTAATTTATAATATAATTTAGAGAAAAATAATATAACAAAGAAAATAAATATTCCATGAACATAATTTGAAGAAAAAAATTAGTGTAAAGTCCAAATAAAATAAAGAAAACTAATTAAGAAATAGGAGTTGTCAAATAATAAATAAATCAATTTAAATTAAAATTTCACTTGTTTCTCTTAATTAAAAGTTGCCAAATAGTAGTGAAAATTTTGTCTTATTCTTTATGTTTTGTAAACATTGAAAAAATATATTTAAAGCTCATGGTTAGAAATTACCGAATAGGAAAGAGCAAAATACCTTTATGAGGTGATATACAAGAAGAAAAAGCAATTAAGATTAAATTGATTAATAAAGTGTCACTTCTTATTTAATATTAAATTCAGCTATTATTGCTGCTTACATGCCTATCTTTTCAACTTGACAATATAATATACATATTTTATAATATGTATTATTTTTAATTTTTACAATATATGTTTTTCCCTCTAATACACATTATACATAAAGTTATTTATAATATAATTTAGAGAAAAATAATCTAAGAAAGAGAAAAAAAAATTCCATAAACATGATTTGAAGAAAAAAATAATGTAAAGTCCAAACAAAATAAAGAAATTTAATTAAGAAATAGAAGTTGTCAAATAATAAATAAATCAATTTAAATTAAAAATTCACTTATTTCTCTTAATTAAAAGTTTCCAAATAAGAGTGAAAAAAGTGCCTTATTCTTTACTTTTTGTAAAAATTGAAAAAATATATTTAAAACTCATAGAAATTAGCAAGTAGGAAAGAGAAAAATACCTCCATGAGGTAAGATGTAAGAAGAAAAAGAAATTAAATTTAAATCCATTAATAAGTGTCATTTTTTATTTTATATTAAATTTAATTATTATTACTGCTTACTTGCTTACCTTTTCAACTTGTCAATATATATATATATATATATATATATTTATTATGTAATATTTGTAATTTTTATAATATATTTTTTTCCTCTAATGATTCACATTATATATAAACTAGTTTATATAAACGAATTAGCAATCGATTCTCGGTTGCTAATTTATTTTAAAAATTAAAAGGAAATTTTAGGGGAAAAAATTTTGTAATCGATTCGCAATTTGTCATAAAATTGGTTACTAATAGTAATTGATTTCAATCCGTTACAAAAATTAATTGCTGTTAATAACTGATTTGCAAATCAGTTGCAAATCAAAATAAAAAATATAAAATGGGCGAAATTTTTTTGGAGAGAAAAATCAGTTGCAAAATCGGTTGCTAATAGCAACCTATTTTAATCGATTTTAAAAAGCAATTGTTGTTAGCAATCAATTTACAAATTAATTACAAATAAAAAAAAGAAAACAAAAAACTGAACAAAAATTTTTAGAGAAAAAAATCGATTATAAAAATTAGTTATTGTTAGCAATCGATTCACAAATCGATTGCAAATCAAAAAAGGAAGATTAAAAAAATTGGGCGAAATTTTTTTTGAGAGAAAAATCAATTGCAAATTAAAAAAGAAAAAAAAATATTGCACGGAAATTTTAGGGGGAAAAATTTAGCAACCAATTTATAATTTGTTGCAAAAATCAGTTGCTATTAATAATCGACAAAGAATCAGTTGTAAATAACAATCGATTTTAACAATTAATTACAAATCAGTTGCTAATTTTTACAACCGATTATAAATAGATTGTAAACTCTTGAGTCAATTAAAATAATTCTTTAATTTAGCAATTGATTTTCTAAATTAGTTGCTATTAGTAATCAATTTTGAAATCGGTTGCTATTAGTAATAGATTTTAGCAGCCGATTTTTTAATCGATTACTAATTATATATTTAAAATTTTTCTAATATCGATTAACAACCGATTTTGCAATTAATTATAAATTGGTTACTAATAACAATCGATTCTTGAATTGATTGCTAAATTTTTTTAAAATTAATTATTTTATTAAAAAAAGAAGCTAAAATCACACATCGATTGTAAATTTGGTTGCTAGTATCAATCGATTTCAGTTAGTTATAATAATTGATTGTAGAACTAATTATTTTTTGTAGTGCTATCTGTATGCATAAAGTAAGCAGGTCATATAGGATTTCAAATAAATCACAATTATGTCAAGTGACAAATTTTAATTAAATTTATTGATGACAATTATTTTAGTATTTCATAAACGAATATAATTAAAATTGAATTTATTGATGGTAATTATTTCAATATTTTCTAAACAATTATAATATGTAATTGTTATTTAATTTTATTGATAGGCAATTATTTTAGTATTTCTTAAACAGTTATAATATATAGTTATTATTTAATTTATTTTTTTAAATAGAATCTAAATTTTACTCCTTAATTAATTTAACCTCTCAAATTCTAATAATGATAGTATCAAAGCGGCTTTGAGTATTTTACTAAATAAACAAAATAGCATAAGTAAAATAAAAATTACTTTACAAATATAATGTTTCCTTATTAAAATAATTATCAAGATTTCAAAGCATATAATTTTTTTATCTAAACTTTCTAAAAAAATAACAATAATAATAATTTACTTTAATCACCCAATTACAATCCAAGTATCATTCCTAAGTTAATTTTGAGTTTTCAACTCTAAATTATTTCTGTATTTTCTAAATTGTTGTAATATATAATTATTATTTAATTTAATTTTCTGAATACAATCTAAATTTTTCTCTTTAATTAATTTAATTTTTTAAATTTAAATAATAAAAAAGTATTAATTACGTTAAAAATAAAAAATTTGATATTTTAAAAGAGTTAATTGTTTTTAATTTCAATAGTTAACTATCTACTAATTTCAATATTAAATTGTGTTAACTAATTTTAAAATATTTTAATAGAAAAGAGAGAAATGTTAACAATAAATTTCTTTTGTATTTCATGAATAGTTGTAATATATAGCTCCTTAATTAATTTGACCTTTCAAATTTAAATAATTTTATCATTTATTTATGAAAATTAAATATTTAAATCTTTGTGAGAAATTAATGAATGATTTTTTTAACTGCTTAATTATTAAAGGTAATGCAAAATGGTGACTTTGGTAGTTTACTTAATAAATAAAATATTACGAGTGAAGTAAAAAATTAATTTTTAAATATAATGTCTTCTTACTAAAAATAATTATCAAAATTTCAAAATGTACAATTTTTAATCCAAATTTTCTGAAGAATAATAATAATTTTATTAATTAAAGGTTAATTATTAAAAAGTATAAACTTTATCAAAATTTGGTCAATATTTTAAAGTATTATGCTGTGAAAATTTATATTATAATTATAATGACTAAAAATTTAAATGTTTACATTTATTTTCAATTTTAATTAATTTATCTTTTAATTTTATTGATTTTATATTAATTTAGAAAATTGATAAGAATTATAAATTGCTAATTAAAATTATAGATACATAATCCTCTTCTTGAACCATATGACAATGGTAACTGTTGCTAATTAAGAATTGTAACTACTTTCTTTTTATTTTTTTAATTTGAAATTAATTATTCAATAATTTAAAATATTGAAAATTAAAATCTTAACAATTTAAAAGATTTAATTTCTTTAATTTGAATAGTTAATTATTCACTAATTTTTAAATTTAAAAAAATATCAACTTTAATTTTTTTAGTTCATAAATAATTATAATATATAATTATTATTTAATTTAATTTTAAAGATATTTTATATATTACAATTACTATTAATCACATATAAAGAACAAAAGAACGAGCATCCACTTAGTTTGGGTGAAAGCTAGCACTGCAACCAAAACTCAAAATTCACAATATGAGATGACACGTGGCAGAGGAACGCTAAAATTAAGAGTCTAATTAATGTAATAATTAAGAGTCTAAAAAAAATAATAATTAAAAGGATTTCTTTTTTAAAAATACAAACCCACAATATCAATTTGGATTAGAATTAGTAACGATATGATTTTAATTTTTTTTTTTTATCTATTACCGAATTGAGAATTGTAATGAAACTAAAATCGATTATATATGGTGTTTCGAAATTTTATATTAGATGTAAAGTATGTATGTGTGAGTTATATATGAATAAAGACTATGTTAAAATTGATATAATTTTAATAACGATTTATTTCTGTCATTGATTTATGTATGCGTGTGTTATATTTATCGACAAAAAAAGAAAGGCATCTAGATGAGTGTGCCGATATGAGCCTGATTGAAATTCGCGAGTAAGTCGAACGCGTCCAATGGCTGATCATTTGAGATCCCATTTTGTAACACCCCAAAATTTTAAATTTTATGAGCATTTTTGGTATTTTAATTTTATTTAAATTATAAGAATTTTTTTGAGATTTTTCGGATTTTAAAAATCGGGTTCGATTTTTCGAAAATATAAACTTTGATAATTTTTTAAAAATTAATTTAAAGACCACGTGGCAAAACTAAAAATATATTGGAGTCTACGTATTTTTTTGAGTTTTCTAGAATTTTTTCGGAATTTTTGGACCTCGTTTTCGGTCCCGAGGCAGAGAAAAAATTCAAAATTTTGTATTTCGAATCGAACCGGCCGAATCGAACCGGACCGGATCGGACCGGTCGAATCGGACCGGTCTTCTTCTCTTTTTTTCCTCCCTCCCGCGCGCGACGTTCCCTCTCCCTTTTCTCTCTCTTTTCTCTCTCCTCCCCGCCACGGCCACCACCTCGCCACCACCGATCGGCCGCACTCGCCACCTCAGCCACTGCCGCCTGTAACGGCAGAAACCGCGCACGAACGCCTCACGCTGGCAAGCTCGCTTCTCCGGCCAAAATTCAGCCGATCCGGCCACCAATTGGACCGGGTCTTATGTCTAAAATCATCTACTCGGCGAGAGCTTTCCATAGACACCAAGAACGCCGAAATCCATCGAGCGGTTTGTCCGATTTTTGCTCGGGAAGATTTTAGCCCATTTCGACTTTTGGGCTAGATTTCTCAAAAACCGTGAATCCCACGAGAAAACCGAGGCTACCAGCACGCTCCACTCGTCGAGAGCTTCGCGGCGACATAAATTTCAAATTTTTTCGACACCGTTTTTCGGTGGGTCCCACGGAACTTCGCAGTGTTTTTCCGAGCATTTAATGAGCTTAGAAAATTCTGAAAAATTTATGTACTAACCCCCGTGTTATGGGCTTCGTGTAGGTATCATCGATTCGCGGAAATTCGACAGTTGACCGAGTGTGCGAAATTCGCCGACATGCACTGCACGGGAAAAGTCTCCGAATTGGACCGAGGTTTTGGCTACCCCCCTATTGTCAGACGTCCCGAGAGCGTTCCCGAAGTCGGAATCGGCAAAGGTAAACCCGAACCTTGCTTTTTCGTAATTTTCTAGTGCTTAAATAGGATTAAAAAATTCATAAAATATTCGTGGTAGCTTAGAAAATTATGATTCTTTTTGCAATAGCTTAGTAATATTGCTAAGGACCGCGGGGCAAAGTTTTAGAATTTTTAGAGCTTATTTGGGCAGTTTTTGCAAAAATGGTCAATTATAAGGACTAAATTGAAATTTTACATATTGTGATGGATGACTGATTTGATGGGCCTAGGAGGGGCTGTGTGTTGTGAATGAGTTGTGGATATATGGATTGTGAGTATAGAAGTGTATTTTGAGCCCTTTTGCAGGTTGGGTAGGTCCTAGGTATAGGGGAGACTCTGCCAAATTTTCGGCACGACTTAAGACGTATTGGTCTTTTTCTTTGTTTGTATTGAGTCAGATTGTATTAAATAATTGTAATATAATTGTCGTGAGCCGATGACCTTCTTCCTCCGCCCACCGCCACAAAGTTGATTGTCGTCAAGTCTGTGAGTAAAATATTAATTTTAATTGTAATTTCGATATTATTATATGTTCAGCATGCCCATGCATCACTTATATGCATATAATTATGTAGTTAAACTCTAGGCACGATTTATGTTGCATTGATAATCATAAAGTGCCATGAATGTTGTTGCGTAATTTGGAGCGGTGTGCGTTGGCGTGCGTGTGATGTGGTGTGGACTATGGATAGGATGGGTAGTCACGCTTGAGTTCTTCATTGGGACCCGATCCTTCGGGTAGTCACGGCTTGAGTTCTTCATTGGGACCTCGATTTGGTTATTAAGTGGAAGTCCGAAATGAGTTCTTCACTGGCACCAGTTGGATTTAAGAGAGTCAGATAGGGATCACCCCATATATTATGATTGATGTTACAGGGTGCGTGAGTGCTCCAAATTACCTTTTTGATGTTATGATGTGAAAATGATGTTGATGTTGCATTTCACTATACATGGTGCATTAGTTTTAGATAGTTATAGAGATTATGGTTAAAATTGATATTTTACTCTCTGAGTCGAACGCTCACTCCTGTTCAAAAATTTTTACAGGCCACAGGAGGATATTTTTTTTGAGGTTAACCTGCTTTCTCCCTCGCAGGTCAATTATTACTGTTTGTATAAACTTGTTAATCTTAGAATTTCCGCATGTGTTAGAAATATTTATTTGATTTGGGTCTGTAAATTAAATTATTATTTTGGGACCTGTAAACTAAATATGCTATGCATGTTTGATGGATTGGATGAGGGAGCTGAGCTCCCATTTATTTTTATGTTGATGAGTATGTGGAGGGTGAGCTGAGCTCCCCAATTGACTATATATTGTGTTTACAGGTCGGGTGAGTCGAAAACTCCCCGTTGGAAAGTCCATTTTATGGCCGGACTCTGTCCGTTTGTTTTCTTGAAATTGGGCCCAAATGGGCCTTAGAGTTTGGTAAATGAATAGTTAAGGCTTACTACGGGCCTCGGGGGCTTTAGGCTGGCCCAGGTCCTAGTGCCGGTCCGGCCCATAGGTTGGGTCGTGACACATATCGGATATGGAGTGTGCGTGTACATGGATTATATAATAACAAAAATTATTAAAGTTGCTATCGTTTTAACAGTAGTCTATTTCTATCATTTGTTGGTGTGTGAGTGTGTTCTATCTATCGATAAAAAAAAAAAAAAAATCAATCGTATATATCTGTATTAAAATATGGCTTGAAAAACATAAATCCTACATTAATATTACACAAAAAAAAATATAAAAGGATTATAAGTATGAACAAATCAAATTAAATAGGCCTGCTTATTTGATCATCTAAACTCTTGGACTTATGATTCTCAATATGATATCAAAGCGGTAAGGTTTAATAATTATTGACAATACCCAAAAGTATAAACGGAGTGAGTTTAAAAGGAACTAGACTCATGAATTGAGTCTAAGATGATCCGAACTCGAGTGGACTCAGACTAATCAAGAAAAGTTAAACCCTGGAACCAAAGTCAAAAAGAACCAAATCCAAATAGATAGGCCACTCCACGAAATAATAAGTGACAACTAAACCCATAAATTTGAGTCTGAATCTAGTTACACTCAAGGAGAGCACAATATGGCTTGAGGGACAGAAGTGTCACATTAATAATGCATAAAAAATATGAAGAGCTACAAATATTGATAAATCAGACCAAACCAAATCAAAATAAGACATTTTTGGTGATAAAGAGTAGAATTTTTAGCCCAATATAACATGGAGACTTGTTTGTTTGATAATCTCAACAATATGCAATACATAATTACACTTATATTTATTTATACTTTATGATCATTACCTTATACCATTTTTTATGGCTTTTTAATTTTTCTTAATAATATATAATTATAAATGTGTTAAATCAATTAAGTTGGAACTGTGTATAATTAGACTATTTATAATTAAAATGTTATAATTATTATGCCATAAAAAGATACTTAAAATTATGAAATAATTATTACAAATCTTAAACATGTGTTAAATTACATAATTAAATTATTTATTAAAATTAATTAAGTGATTAAATTTTATGTGATAAAATTAGGTAAATTACAGTAATAAAAATAAAAATATAAATTGACTGAATGTGTATTATAATTTGATGAAAAATAATACATTATTAAAAATAGTCGTTTGATATATTTGACAAATAATAATTAAAAAATATATATTATCTCTGAGATTCTTTCATAATTTGATTTGATTTTCTTTATAATATAAACTTAATACTTACAATTTAAGTGGTTAATTTAAAAAAAAATTAATATGTTTCATTTTTATAATGTACACTTATCTTATTGTAACACCCCAAGATTTTAAATTTTATTATTTATGAATATTTTTGGTATTTTAATTTTATTTAAATTTTAGAAATTTTTTTGAGATTTTTCGGATTTTAAAAATCGGGTTCGATTTTCCGAAAATATAAACTTTGATGATTTTTAAAAAATTAATTTAAAGACCATGTGGCAAAACTAAAAATATATTTGGAGTCTACGTATTTTTCTGAGTTTTATGAAATTTTTTCGGAATTTTTGGACCTCGTTTTCGGTCCCGAGGCAGAGTAAAAATTCAAAATTTTGTATTTCGAATCGAACCGGCCGAATCGACCGATCGGATCGACCTGGCCGAATCGACCGGTCTCTTCTCTTTTTCTTCCTCACGCGACGCTCCTCTCCTCTTTTCTCTCGCTTTCTCTCCTCCCCGCCACCATCGGCCACCGCCCAAGAGATCGGCGCGCCGCCCACCACAATGGCCACCGCCCGAACGGCCGGAAAAACGCGGGCGAACGCTCGCAGCGCCGCGCTCCAGCCTTTCCCGCCAATCCGCCGATCCGGCCACCAATTGGACCGGGTCTTGTGTCCAAAATCATCTACTCGGCGAGAGCTTTCCATAGACACCAAGAACGCCGAAATCCATTGAGCGGATTGTCCGATTTTTGCTCGGGAAGATTTTAGCCCATTTTCGACTTTTGGGCTAGATTTCTCGAAAACCGTGAATCCCACGAGAAAATCGAGGCCACCAGCAAGCTCCATTCGTCGAGAGCTTCGCAACGACATAAATTTCGAATTTTTCCGACACCGTTTTTCAGTGGGTCCCACGAAACTTCGCAGTGTATTTTCGAGCATTAAATGAGCTTAGAAAATTCTGAAAAATTTATGTACTAACCCCCGTGTTATGGGCTTCGTGTAGGTATCCTCGATTCGCGAAAATTCGACAGTTGACCAAGTTCGCAAATTTCGGGCATGCACTGCTACGAAAAGTCCCCGAATTGGATCGAGGTTTTGGCTAGCCCCATTGTCGACGCCCCGAGCGCTGCCTCAAGTCGGAATCGGTAAAGGTAAACCCGAACCTTGCTTTTTCGTAATTTTCTAGTGTTTAAATAGGATTAAAAATCCATAAAATATTTGTGGTAGCTTAGAAAATTACGATTCGTTTTGCAATAGCTTAGTAATATTGCTAAGGACCGCGGGGCAAAGTTTTATAATTTTTAGAGCTTGTTTGGGCAATTTTTGCAAAAATGATCAATAATAAGGACTAAATTGAAATTTTATGACATTGTGATGGGTGATTGATTAGATGGGCCTAGGAGGGGCTGTGTGATATGATTGAACTGTTGATATATGGATTGTGAATATAGAAGTGCGTTTTTAGCCCTTTTGCAGGTTGGGTAGGTCCTAGGTATAGGGAGACTCACGGATTTTCGCACGACTTAGGACGAATTGGTCTTTTCTTTGTTTGTATTGAGTCGATTGTATTAAATAAATGTAATATGATTGTCGTGAGCGATGCCTTCTTCCTCCGCCCACCGCCACAAAGTGATTGTCGTCAAGTCTGTGAGTAGAATATTAATTTTAATTGTAATTTCGATATTATTATATGTTCAGCATGCCCATGCATCACTTATATGCATATATTTATGTAGTTAAACTCTAGGCACGATTTTTGATGCATTGATAAATGTTAAAGTGCCATGTATGTTGTTGTGGTAATTTGGAGCAAGCAGCGTGCGTGCGTGGCGCATGTGATGTGGTGTGGACTATGGATAGGACGGGTAGACACGGCTTGAGTTCTTCATTGACCTCCTTCTGGGTAGACACGCTTGAGTTCTTCACTGGGACCCCGATTTGGTATTTAAGTGGAAGTCCGAGCTGAGTTCTTCGCTGGCACCAGGTTGGATTTAAGAGAGCTGTATAGGGGATCAGCTCCCATATATTATGATTGATGTTACAGGGTGCGTGAGTGCTCCAAATTACCTTTGTGATGTTATGATGTGAAAATGATGTGGATGTTGCATTTCACTCTACAGGGTGCATTAGATTTAGATAGTTATAGAGATTATGGTTAAAATTGATATTTTACTCTCGAAGTCTAACGCTCACTCGCTCAATATTTTTTCAAAGTTACAGAGGATTTTTTTTTGGTTAACCTGCTTTTCTCCCTCGCAGGTTGTTTATCAATGTTTGTGTAATTTTATTAACTCCTAGAATTTCCGCATGTGTTAGAAGTATTTATTTGATTATGGTCTGTAATATTATTATCATGTTGGACCTGTAAACGTATAATGATATGCATGTTTGATGGATTGGATGAGGGAGCTGAGTTCCCATTTATTATTATGTTGATGAGTATGTGGAGGGTGAGCTGAGCTCCCCAATTGACTATATATTGTGTTTACAGGTCGGGTGAGTCGAAAACTCCCCGTTGGAAAGTCCATTTTATGGCCTGACTCTGTCCGTTTGTTTTCTTGATATTGGGCCCAAATGGGCCTTAGAGTTGGGTTAATGAACAGTTAGGCTTACTACGGCCTCTGGGGCTTTAAGTCGCCTGTGTCCTAGTGCCGGTCCGGCCCATAGGTTGGGTCGTGACAAATGTGGTATCAGAGCTTAGGCTCCAGATTCTTAGGGAATGTTATCTAAAGTGTTGGGAAAAGTCCAATAGGAGTCACATGCAGAAATATAGGGTCCACATTCGTCTTGCATTGTCATAATTGCTTCTAGTTTCTGCTTCATATATTGTGTGTAAATATGAGTCTATAGAGCTGTGCAATGTGCGCTTTGAATTTTGTGGGCTAATGTCTGAATTTCAGTGAAAATGCGTAGAAGCGGAGAGCCGCCATCGCACTGTAACTGATGTGCCCGACGAGGTGTTTCAAGACAGATGAGGCGCCGCCCGAGGAGGCGGGGTAGGAGGCCTAGACCTCCTCAAGTAGAAGAGCAGCCTACCCACGCTCAGAATGCTTTTCATGGCACAGGGTCCCATGGACCCCATGGCAGCTACTCTAGCTGGTTTGCAGAGGACCATCGATATGATGGCGCAGTATATGGTCCACCCTCCACAGCAGCAGCAGTCCACCGCACCAAGAGGAGAACCTTACAAACAGATCATAAATTTTAAGAAGTTGGTGCCTGGTACTTATGATGTGTCAGATGATGCGTATCGGTTTTTGGATTCTCGCAGCATGTGCAGAAATGTAATTACAGTTGACTGATGGAAGACTGATAGAATGTATGCAGCACGTCATGGGGCCTATGCCTAGACAATGGATGAATGACTACGTGTTACCCCGGATGGAGGGTTTGACATGGGCTCAGTTTGTGGAACTATTCATCAATCGGTTTGTGCCAGAAAGCTTCAGAGATCAGAAACAGTGGGCTTTTGAGGCCCTAAGACAGAATGGCAGGTCTGTAGATGAATATGCTACAGAATTTCTGGAATTGAGCAGATATGCCCCTACAGCAGTAGCTACAGAGACTATGAAGGTGAAGAGGTTCCTAAAGGGGCTTGACAGGAGGTATGCGAACCTGGCCATGATGTCGGATCAGTCTTTTGATGTGGTGGTTGATCGAGCCAGACAGATTGAGATTAGCTATACTGCGGATGACAGTGGGAGAGCAAAGAAAAACAGAGCAGAGGGTTCGTCAGGTGTTCCCCACATGGGTACTACGGATAGTGGTGGCCAAACTACTTACAGAGGAAGAAGCAGGAATAAGAGGAGTGGTTTTAGACACAAATCCCGAGGGTTCGCACTAGGTATGGATCCAAAGAAGGGTAACAGTTCAGTGGTACTGCAGCCTGCTCGTTCAGATCCTCTTTGGCACCGTGTGCACAGTGTGGAAGAGCACATTCAGGACCTTGTTTGATGGGGTCAGGAGTATGCTTCAGGTGTGGCCAACCAGGTCACTTTGCTAGAGAATGCCCCGTTTTCAGTGAGCCACAGATGGGGTCACAGGGTTCTGTTGCTAATGTTCCTCGCCAGTTGTATCCGGGTACTTCCAACATGGCAGGCAGTCAGTTCAGTGGCCAACAGGGCCGAGGACAAGGGGGACGTGGATTTGGAGGCAGATCAGGAGGTAGAAGTCGATCGTGGTTACGCCACTCGTAGGGGTCAAGCTCGCGTTTTCACCCTGACCCACCAGGATGCTCAAAGCTTCCAATGCGCTTGTGGTGTATTCTTCCGGTCCTGCTTATGAGGCTCGTGTTTTGATAGATCCGGGTGCTACGCACTCATTTGTCTCCCCTGTGTTTGCCATGAGGTTGGGTAGAAACCCCACAACTTTAGAGTGCCCTTTGTCAGTAGCTACCCCACTTAGTGACAACATAGATGTAGATATGGTTTTTCCGGGTAGCCCAGTGGTAGTGGATGGAAAGATCCTCCCTGCAGACTTGGTTCCTCTACCAGTAATGGATTTCGATGTAATCCTGGGGATGGATTGGTTGGCAACTCATTATGCCACCTTAGACTACAGGAACAAAAAGGTATATTTCCACATACCTGGTGTGGAAGAATTTAGCTTTGATGGTGACAGGAGCGTGGCTCCATATAATTTGGTGTCAGCAATTAGTGCTAGAAAAATGTTGAGGCGTGGATGCCAAGGGTATTTGGCATTGGTGAGAAATACATATGTAGAAGGTGTTAGCATGGAAAACGTTCCTGTTGTCAGAGAATTCATGGATGTCTTCCCTGAGGAGCTTCCAGGGTTGCCACCAGGAAGGGAAATAGAGTTTTGCATTGATGTTGTGCCGGGTACAAACCCCATATCGATGCCACCTTACAGGATGGCACCAGCAAAATTGAAAGAGCTGAAGGAACAACTACAGGAGCTTTTGGACAAGGGTTTTATACGTCCGAGCACTTCACCTTGGGGCGCTCCTGTTTTATTTGTGAGAAAGAAGGATGGGTCATTGAGGTTGTGTATCGACTACAGACAGCTGAACAAGGTGACAGTGAAGAACAAGTATCCACTTCCTCGGATCGATGATCTGTTTGATCAGCTCCAAGGAGCTAGATTCTTTCCAAGGTAGACTTGCGATCGTGCTACCATCGCTTGAGAATCAGAATGAGGACGTGTCCAAAACGGCTTTCGTGACAAGATATGGTCATTATGAGTTCTTGGTGATGTCTTTTGGACTCACTAATGCACCAAAGAAATTTCATGGACTTGATGAACAGGTGTTCAAGCCATTTTGGACCGCTTTGTCATCGTATTCATAGATGACATTCTCGTATACTCTCGACCGAGGAAGAACACGTGTGGCACTTGAGGATGGTGTTGCAGACGTTGAGGAGCACCACTATATGCCAAATTTTCAAAATGTGAATTTTGGCTAGAAAGCATCTCATTCTTGGGACACGTGGTTTCTAGTGACGGCATTCAAGTGGATCCCAAGAAAATTGAAGTCAGAATCGATTGGCTTAGGCCTACAACAGTCACTGAGGTGCGAAGTTTTCTGGGTTTAGCTGGCTACTATAGGCGTTTTGTACAAGATTTCTCCAGGATAGCGGCTCCCCTAACTAAGTTGACCAGGAAGAATGTTCCATTCATTTGGACAGATGACTGTGAGGTGAGTTTCCATAAGCTTAAGGAGTGTCTAACCACTGCCCCTGTGTTGACACTACCTGTGAGTGGTGAAGGATACACCGTGTATTGTGACGCCTCCAGAGTTGGCCTAGGGTGTGTTTTGATGCAGAGTGGGAAGGTAGTGGCTTATGCTTCAAGGCAGCTGAAGAGGCATGAGCAGAACTACCCCACCCATGATTTGGAAATGGCGGCTGTAATCTTTGCACTTAAAATCTGGAGACACTACCTGTATGGTGAAGTGTGCGAGATATACACCGACCACAAGAGTTTAAAGTACATCTTCCAACAGAGGGATTTAAACTTGAGACAGAGGAGATGGATGGAGCTTCTGAAAGACTATGATTGCACCATCCAGTACCACCCTGGGAAGGCCAATGTTGTGGCAGATGCTTTGAGCAGAAAATCTTCTGGTAGTTTGGCGCACATTTCAGCAGATAAGAGACCGTTGATTCAGGAAGTACATGAGTTGATGGATCAAGGTTTAATCCTAGATCTGTCAGATGAGGGGGTATTGTTGGCTCACTTTTCAGTGAGGCCAGACTTGAGGGACAGAGTTAGAGTTTCCCAGCACAGAGACCAACAATTGATGAAGATCATAGAAAGAGTACAGCAAGGCGAAGGTGGTGAGTTTGGATTTGCCAATGATGGCGCCCTAGTGCAAGGTTCTAGGATATGTGTGCCCGATGTGGACAATCTCAGAAATGAAATCATGCAAGAGGCACACTACACACTTTACAGTGTCCATCCAGGTTCCACCAAGATGTACCATGATGTGAAAGATAGCTATTGGTGGAATGGCATGAAGAGAGACATCGCAGACTTTGTGTCCAAGTGCTTGACTTGTCAGAAGGTGAAGTTTGAACACTGAGACCGTCGTGAAGCCGCAAGAGCTCCCTATCCCAGAATGGAAGTGGGAAATGATCACTATGGATTTTGTGACTGGGTTGCCTCGTACCACGCGAGGATATGATTCGATATGGGTAATTGTAGACCGCTTGACCAAATCAGCTCACTTCTTACCTGTAAGGACTACATACTCTGTGGCACAGTATGCCCGGCTCTACATTCGAGAAATAGTCAGATTGCATGGAGTTCCTGCTTCCATAATATCTGACAGAGGGCCCCAGTTCACTTCTCGGTTTTGGAGAAAGTTGCAGGAGGCACTTGGCACACAGTTGAACTTCAGTACGGCTTTCCACCCTCAGACAGACGGACAGTCTGAAAGGACAATCCAAACACTGGAAGACATGCTTCGCATGAGTGTCTTGGATTTTGGAGGTCGATGGGATGAGCAGCTAGCTTTGGTGGAGTTCGCCTACAACAACAGTTACCACTCCAGCATAGGGATGGCACCCTATGAGGCATTATATGGAAGAAAGTGTAGGTCTCCTCTGTGTTGGACAGAAATGGGGGAAGCGAAGGTGCATGATGTAGACCTAGTGCAAGACACTTGAGGTAGTTCCTTTAATCGTGGAACGATCAAGACTTCCAAAGAGATGTAAGAGTTATGTAGACCCCAGACGGAGGGATGTGGAGTTTGCAGTGGGCGACTATGTATTCCTGAAGGTTTCTCCAATGAAGGGAGTCATGAGATTTGGAAAGAAGGGCAAGTTAGCACCTCGGTATATTGGACCTTTTGAGGTCACGGATAGAGTTGGAGCAGTTGCTTACCGGTTGGAGCTACCACCCAACCTTTCTCACGTTCATCCCGTGTTTCACATCTCCATGCTCAGGAAATACATTCCTGATCCTTCTCATGTATCGCAAATGGATGTGATAGAGCTAAAAGAGAACTTGACATTTGAGGAGCAGCCTGTAGCCATAGTGGACTACCAAGTGAGACAGCTGAGATCAAAACAGATCCCTATGGTTAAGGTTTTGTGGAGGAGTCAGTCAGTGGAAGAATGCACCTGGGAGTCAGAACGGGACATGCGTAGCAAGTACCCTTATCTGTTCAATGTATAATCATGTGCCTTATTCTGCCTTGTGTAAAAAATTCGAGGACGAATTTTCCGTAAGGGGGGAAGAATGTAACACCCCAAGATTTTAAATTTTATTATTTATGAGTATTTTTGGTATTTTAATTTTATTTAAATTTTAGGAATTTTTTTGAGATTTTTCGGATTTTAAAAATCGGGTTCGATTTTCCGAAAATATAAACTTTGATGATTTTTAAAAAATTAATTTAAAGACCATGTGGCAAAACTAAAAATATATTTGAAGTCTACGTATTTTTCTGAGTTTTATGGAATTTTTTCGAAATTTTTGGACCTCGTTTTCGGTCCCGAGGCAGAGTAAAAATTCAAAATTTTGTATTTCAAATCGAACCGATCGGACGGGATCGGCCGACCGGACCGTCTCTCTTTTTCTTCCTCCCGCGCGACGTTCCTCCCTCTTTTCTCTCGCTTTCTCCTCGCCTCACCACCGGCCACCAGCCACCAAACAGACCGGCTGGCCGCCAAACCAATACGGCCACGCCCGAACGGGAAAATGCGCTGAACGCTCGCTGGGCCAAGGCTCCAGCCTTCCGGCCAATCCGCCGATCCGCCACCAATTGGACCGGGTCTTGTGTCCAAAATCATCTACTCGGCGAGAGCTTTCCATAGACACCAAGAACGCCGAAATCCATCGAGCGGATTGTCCGATTTTTGCTCGGGAAGATTTTAGCCCATTTTCGACTTTTGGGCTAGATTTCTCGAAAACCGTGAATCCCACGAGAAAACCGAGGCCACCAAAGACGCTCCATTCGCCGAGAGCTTCGCAACGACATAAATTTGAATTTTTCCGACACCGTTTTTCGGTGGGTCCCACGGAACTTCGCAGTGTATTTTCGAGCATTAAATGAGCTTAGAAAATTCTGAAAAATTTATGTACTAACCCCCGTGTTATGGGCTTCTTGTAGGTATCCTCGATTCGCGGAAATTCGACAGTTGACCGGGTCTGCAAATTTCGCCGCATGCACTGCACGGAAAAGTCCCCGAATTGGATCGAGGTTTTGGCTAGCCCCATTGTCGACGCCCCGAGCGCTTTCCTCAAGTCGAATCGGCAAAGGTAAACCCGAACCTTGCTTTTTCGTAATTTTCTAGTGTTTAAATAGGATTAAAAATCCATAAAATATTCGTGGTAGCTTAGAAAATTACGATTCGTTTTGCAATAGCTTAGTAATATTGCTAAGGACCGCGGGGCAAAGTTTTATAATTTTTAGAGCTTGTTTGGTCAATTTTTGCAAAAATGATCAATAATAAGGACTAAATTGAAATTTTGCGTATTGTGATGGGTGATTGATTTGATGGGCCCAGGAGGGGCTATGTGATATGATTGAACTGTTGATATATGGATTGTGAATATAGAAGTGCTTTTAGCCCTTTTGCAGTTGGGTAGGTCCTAGGTATAGGGGAGACTGCCGGATTTTAGTCACGACTTATGAAGTAATTGTTCTTTTCTTTGTTTGTATTGAGTCAGATTGTATTAAATAAATGTAATATGATTGTCAGGTGAGCCGGGACAGCCTTCTTCCTCCGCCCAGCCGCCACAGTGATTGTCGTCAAGTCTGTGAGTAGAATATTAATTTTAATTGTAATTTCGATATTATTATATGTTCAGCATGCCCATGCATCACTTATATGCATATATTTATGTAGTTAAACTCTAGGCACGATTTTTGATGCATTGATAAATGTTAAAGTGCCATGTATGTTGTTGTGGTAATTTGGAGCAGTGTGCGTGCGTTGGCGTGCGTGTGATGTGGTGTGGACTATGGATAGGACGGGTAGACACGGCTTGAGTTCTTCGTTGGGACCCTGGCCCTGGGTAGACACGGCTTGAGTTCTTCACTGGGACCCCGATTTGGTATTTAAGTGGAAGTCCGAAATGAGTTCTTCTGGCACCAGTTGGATTTAAGAGAGTCAGATAGGGATCACCCATATATTATGATTGATGTTACAGGGTGCGTGAGTGCTCCAAATTACCTTTTTGATGTTATGATGTGAAAATGATGTGGATGTTGCATTTCACTCTACAGGGTGCATTAGATTTAGATAGTTATAGAGATTATGGTTAAAATTGATATTTTACTCTCTGAGTCGAACGCTCACTCCTGTTCAATATTTTTTTCAGGTTACAGGAGGATTTTATTTTGGTTAACCTGCTTTTCTCCCTCGCAGGTTGTTTATCAATGTTTGTGTAATTTTATTAACTCCTAGAATTTCCGCATGTGTTAGAAGTATTTATTTGATTATGGTCTGTAATATTATTATCATGTTGGACCTGTAAACGTATAATGATATGCATGTTTGATGGATTGGATGAGGGAGCTAAGCTCCCATTTATTATTATGTTGATGAGTATGTGGAGGGTGAGCTGAGCTCCCCAATTGACTATATATTGTGTTTACAGGTCGGGTGAGTCGAAAACTCCCCGTTGGAAAGTCCATTTTATGGCCGGACTCTGTCCGTTTGTTTTCTTGATATTGGGCCCAAATGGGCCTTAGAGTTGGGTTAATGAACAGTTAGGCTTACTACGGGCCTCGGGGGCTTTAAGCTGGCCCAGGTCCTAGTGCCGGTCCGGCCCATAGGTTGGGTCGTGACACTTATAATCCATAAATATTGCATGTTTAATCATTTAAATTATTAGTAATAAATATTGTTAAGTATATTCAATTTTTTTAAATATATATATATATTTTTTTTTTTAAATTTGGGAATGATTTACATGTTTATGATTAAAATTTATTACGAAAGACTTTGATTTTTCATTCATTAAATAAAAAAAGACTTTGATTTTTCAATTGATCAATTGTTAACAAATGATTCACATGTAATTACATAAACATGACTGAACTTGGCTAGATTCAGCTTATTTAATAAACTATCTCAAGCAAAGTCCGAATTTGGAACTTGACTATGAAATATATATGAATTGATCAAAATTCGACTCTGTCCAATTCATTTGGACCTTGTCAATGGATTCAATATATTCCATCAAAAAAACTTAGCTTTCATGAGTGTAAACCCTATGATCATTTTATTGTTTTGAAAATGTGATGTAAACAACCCTAAGATATTATAATTTTAAAATAATGCTCCCTTTCATGAAACACGAATGGCTAATTTTTCCTTGGATTAGGTAAACTTCAATAGAATGATTTCCATTGCCACATCAATTAAAGCCTAGCCTAATGGGTACTAATTATATGAATTTACCCCTTAAATGGCATTGTCTAGATTGCTTCTTTTGTAACTTTAATTTGAGATGGAGGTCAGTCGGTGACTGTGGCCTCCACTATAACTTTATTATATGCACGCACATATCTGTATTCTCTATGACTTTAACACACAACATGTTTATAGGTTTAGTCACTCACTTAAATTTTATGGTTGTTAAGGGGAAAGATTAATCAATTTTGTTTTTCTTTTTTCCTTTTCTTTTAATTCAAGGCTATATATTTAAAAATGGTTAAATATTTTAATTTCACTACTGTATTTAATAGGATTTTCAGTTGAGCTATCATCATCTTTGGACTGAAATTCAGACTTTGACTAGTAATTAATTTCCCCTATGGATGGGATGTAAAGGCTAGCTTTGAAAGTCTTACCTTACATGCACTTGTTCAAAAGACTTTTCAGCTAATGGATCCTATTGATGCTAACTTGAAAAACTTGGTTCTAATTTTTAATTATTTATATACAACTCTTTTTTAAAAGTCTCAAAGGTGAAATTGCATCAGAAAGTTACTTTTTTTTTTCTTTTTTTTACCTAAATTTGCTTGAATCACGTAGCTATCATATCGATTAGAGAGCTTGAATTAACAATTTCAAAAGTCTTTGATTTTTACCTTTTTCTTTTTTTTTTTTGAAACAGTTTGATTTTTTACTTAATTGCACGTATGCAGTTACCCGAGTAGTATTATTAAATTCGACCTGAAGGTTGACCAAGTGAAGGAATTGTGTTGATGGATCAGTCATTCAACTGATTAGTTATTAAAAAATTAATTAAATATAACTCTTATTAATATAAATAAATAAATAAATAAAATTAATTAAATTTTAATCATTTAAAATAAAATTTTAACATTTACTAAATTATATTTATATAAAATTTTATATTAAAATAAAAGTTTAACATTTATTAAGTTATATTTATATAAATTTTAATAGTATTTTTAAATTATATATATAAATATTCAAGTAATATAATACATAAAAATTTTTTATAAATGTGTAATTATTTTTTTAATATTTATGAAATATTAAGTATATGTTAAAAATAAATAAATAAATTACTTTATATTATATTTATATATATATATATATATATATATATATATATATATATATATATATAAAATCAATTGATTTTAATTTTAAATATTTTTATGAGGTTTTGAGTTTTTTTTTTTTTTTTAATTTGAGTCGAGTCATTTAAATTATAGAATCATTTATATTACTCATCTAGTCAATTATATTTTATAAGTCATTTTAATTTAAAATATTTTTTAAAAAATTAATTTTAATCAATTAATTATCAAATCAAAATTTAGATTAATTGTATCAATTTGAAACGTCAGATTAAACATAAATTAAAATTTCAATTTTACAATTTATTTAAGTTTATATCATTGTAAATGCATGTAAATTAAAATAGATTGTTGAACACTACATATCGAATAGATTCAGATTGAATCAAATTTATAATCACCTTTAATTATTTTTTTCCTTTTTGTTTTGCAAAAGAGAGAAATAATTAATTGAGTCAGAATTTGAGATTTTATTAAAATAAGATACTTAATTATGAGAGACTAAATTTGAGAGTACAATATCATGATGCCACTAAACAAACCTAAACAAGAAAATTTGATAACTAATTAAGAAGTCTATTGCTAATATGAATATGGAGAAGTAGTCATATTCTTGTTGCCAATTAACTGTTGTTTGCCGATGCCATAACCATCTTCTCGGAGCTATTTCTAGTGTTGGATTGGCTTGAGGCTGCAGAGGAAAAGGGCAGGCAAGAAGAGCAAAGTGAAGCAAAAGAATCAAGTATCATTGTCTTCACTAACCTTCTTCTTCTGGGGAAAACACTTCCCTTCTCTAGCTTGGAGAAGCGAGGCTCCTTTTTACCAGCTCTTATCATTTCCTCATCATTTGGATTAAACTTGGCACTGCTCGTTTCCTGTCCTGTGTTCAGCTTCAAAGCCATGCTTGCTTCTTGCCTTCTTTTCCACTGCCCTAACCTTCTCCAAGATTCTTGTAGCAATTATCAAGATACGTAGGGTTTATATAGCCCAAACTATGTGTTCCTTTTAGAGGCGCACGCAAGATTACATATGGAGGGGCGACATTTAAACAGTCATATAATTATTATATATAATAAATAAATAAAAATTTATAAATTACACTTTTATCAAATAATAATTAATATTTATTATTTTTTAATAAATCATATATGTAAATTATATGTATAAAAAATTGGTAGGGGATTGTATTCTCATATGTAAATTACATAAAAGTGAACTAGCCTTGTGGAGAAGTGGAGACATCTTGCAGAACCCTAAAAATTAGAAAAAAATACATGGACAAGGGTGGACAGAGTACAGAACTATAAGAAAGTCCATGTGAACTGCTACAAATCCTACAAAATACACTAAATATAGGGACTAAAAAGTAGAAACTGACATTGTTTCTTAAGGATTTTCATAATAATAATAATAAAATACCTATAAATTGTTTTTTACAAGACGCAAGATGAATTAAAGGCTGCTTAATTTTTCACTCTTTGCTTTCTATAGTTCTATCTGTCTCTTTTAGCAGTTTAGTAGTCATTAATTAAGAGATAAACTTTTAGAGAATTTGATTTAAATTTAGGAGTTTAAGGATTAAAATATCATAGAAAAACCAAATTTAGACTGTAAGAGTTTAATATTTTGTAGAAAAAAATTTAAATTAATTAATATTTTAAAATAATAACTTATAATTATTTTAATAAATAATAATAAATATTTTAACTTTATAGGGATAAAATAAATCAAGATAAATTTTTATGCTATAAAAATTAATTTTTTTTAAAATTATTTAATCTATTTTGATAATAGTTGGTAAAATTAATTTTAAATACTAAGGCTCCATTTATTTCACGTAGAAAATATTTTCTAAAAATACTTTCAATATTTTTTAACGTTTGAAGTACTTAGAAAAATTAGTGAACAGAAAATATTTTCTTGGTCAATAAAATTAGTTATTAAAATTAACATTTTTAATAATTTAAATAAATACAAAGAACTAAAGATCATTGAATCTTTATATCTAATTTTTTAAGTTCGGTTCCAATTTTCTTTCACTCGAAATCAAACCACACACATGCCTTAGTTTTAAAGGCGTAATAAAAATCAATATTTAATAAACAATAAGAGTGTATACTGTTTTAAATTATTTTTTTCTCTAAAAAGTAAAATATCAATTACTTATAATTTAAAAAAAAATCAATTACTTATTATATGAACAAATTATATTTTTTCTTATATTTTTTTATTTAATCGAAAGGGCACAACAATTCCACCATGTATACGATGGACTTTCCTTTGTTAATTAATTAATTAATTATGAACACAACTCTAATGGTACACAAATAAATGTGGCAAAATACCATGAATTAGAAATTGGGTCCTTTCATATTTCTTTAACTTGTTTACTGGGTCTAGTTGAGGACGTGTATAGATCTCTCCTTTTTCCTTAAGCCACCATCCTGGTGGTAGCGTTCACACATGCATGCATCAGTAAAACTTTCACACAACCAAACAGCTGGGCTGGGGCCATTTCCCAAGGAAAATTTGGTCACAAAAGAACAAAGTTTCTCTCCTTTTTTTCAAAGTACAAATCCAATTGTACAGAATTTTCTTCTTTTTCCACCATCACGTAAGCCCTTGCTCCCCCTCACTAGAAAATTTTCTTCATTGATTCATGTTTTGTAATCATCATTACCTAGAATTTGTGCTGATTGAACAAGTTTTTGTTCATTTGACTAAAGGCTGCTGCCTAATTAAATTTTTGACAATTAATTAAAATTGATGCGTGGCACACAACTTAATTTCTTCCTCATTTGCGGCTGATTTTGGACCTGAATATGCAACCCTGCCTGCCTAAAAGACACATATTTGATTGGATATTTCAGACAGCCGCATTTTCTACATTAATATATTCCTTATATTACACATGTTTTCTCATGATGATTATAACTAAACATACACAAAAATATATTATGCCACTGTAAATAACAACCTATCTATTTGACTAATTATTAAATATATAAAAAATATTTAAAAATAATATTCTATCTTTCATTAAAAAAATTTTTTTCCTTATAATATAGAGAGTGAATTTTATGAAAAATAATATATATACATCAGTTACACCTAATAATTTCTCTCACCTATTTTATTTAGATCGAAACTTGAATTTGAGACTCATAGATTTAGAAATAACTTTATATTATTGAGTTAAAATTTATTAGTATAATATCTAATTAAATAAGTTTTTTTTTAACTATTATTTTTCCTACGAAATGATTTATAGAAATTTGGCAAGTCAACCACCAGGGCAAAAGCTCTAGGCTCGAGAACGTCTTGTTACTGTGATATCCCTTTTTGACTTTTTGGATTAATTTCCGAGTGTAAGGTTTCAGGAGCGTCAAATTCACACTCCGGTGGCCGCAAATTAAGGTTTCAGGTGAATCTCTGTTTGGTTGGAGGGTAAAACATAATCAATGGGATGTTAAGAGGAAAGAAAAGAAAAGAAATGATGCAACAAAGAAGGGGACAGAGGTCTGTTTCTATGGCCAAGCCAAGCGGCACCTTGGCTTCTCCAAGTTTTATTAATGGAACAAATATATATATTTTTTGATTGAATAATGCTATGAAAATTTAAGTTTTACTTCTTATTTTAAAAAAAATGCTTCTTCATCCATTGATTTTGAGAAAAGGAATTGAAATTCCATGAAATTAAAAGATTTTTTTTTTAATCAATTTAATTCTAAGCTATGTGGTTAAAATTCGAAAATCTGATAACAGTGGTAAAAGTAATTTATAATTTCAATTCCACAAGCACTGACTTTCAGGTAGATAATCCCAATTTATTATGGTCGGTTATTGCAATAGTTTGCCATTCTAATTTCATAAAGGCCAGCAGGGCCCTCCAGAAGAAAATGGAATGCCAAATTTAAAGATAGGCCTAGGGGACTAGCTGACTTTTACAGCTACTACAACATTTTAGCACTGGTAACTGGGGTTAATGAATTGGATTGAATGGCCAATCATGGAAGATTTTAAAATATAACCACATTTGGGTTGTTTTTTGTGGGTTCATCGTAATCGATTGTCAACAGTTGCACAATCTAAAGTCATTCTTTGTTCATTGAATTCAATTCTAAAATATGATCATTCTATTAAGGCCATTGATGATCATAATGTGTTTCGTGTAAGTTCATCACAATCGTTGTACATCGGTTGCACAATACAGTGTCATTTTTTCTTCATTGAATTCTAACTCAAACTTCCCGATTTCCTGAAAGTTCCTCCCAAAAGAAGGCAACCGCAGGATATCTCATGGAATTCTTGACCATGGGTTCATGGTTTTCTTCTCCATCTTCTTCCATGGAATCTACTCATTCCTTTTCTCTCTGATTTATGGTATTGGATATTAAATAGGAAATAGAACCTCTGTTCAGATTTTTCAGATGGAGAATTGCAAGAAATGTGAAAATTACAGAAAAAAAAAATCGCAGTAAAGGAAGAGGAGTGTTATTACAGAGCAATTAATTTCAGATGATTGATCATTCAAAGCCTGAATCAAAACAAAGCCCTTTTGAAAATTATAACCCTGATCATAAATTTATAGTGAAAAGCTCAAAAGATACAACGAAATTCAGAAAGAAAACAACAAATTCAGCTAGCATTTGATACTTTTGCGGAGGCCATGATCTTTCTGAGGCATCTGGCCTTGTTGGGTTGATGAGAGGCTCCAGAGGAACAAGAGAAACAGGAAGCAAAAGATTGAACCAAGAAATCAAACATCATGCGCTTCACAAGCCTCCTCCTCTTTGGAAACACACTTCCACTCTTGGATTTAAACCACGGCTCTGTCTTCATCTCCATGCCTTCCTACTTCTTTCCTTGCTTTTGCTTCTCTCACTCCGCTGTTTTATTTTGTGCCAGGAGTTTCATTTTATTACACAAAACCCTTGGGAAAAGTACACATGGCATTCTATTAAGAATAACATACAATTTCTACGTTCGGTTCATGTATTGTATGAAGTAGGCTAGGGCAAAACTCGCGGTACAATGCTGTTAGCTTTTCTTGATTATCTTCAAGATGATGAAATGCGGTTCACTATTTCTCTGACTCATTACTTTTCATATTTTGAGGAATCTTCTAATTAATTTGACCCTCTAAAATGAGATTAAAAAAGTCAGAAATAAAAGAGAAGATGAACCCAGTGATGATGGATTAGGTTAATTAATGGTCAACTTCGGCTTGATGACGTTGGAGATGATATCTTAATTTTCCTAATTACTTGTTAGCTAATTTTTTATTTTCATCCATGGAAGAAATTTTAACTTTTGGGTAACATTAGAAACATGCACTGGACTCGTAGTCAACCTTAATTTTTTAACTCCAATAATAAGTAATTTGGTTGGAGGATCAAATGTGGTTAGTGGACTAGTCACTGATGTGGCATGTTTCTTTCTTAAATCACTTCATTGGTTTTAATTCCTAATTTTATTATTTTTATCTAAATAGTTTTTTTTTTAAGAAAAAAAAAATAGAAAATGTTTATCAAGGTCTGGTGTATTTCAATTTAATGGTCAATCCAATGCTATATGCATCTGTCTTGTAAATGGATCAATTAGAGTGATGCTTTTCTTCCCATTCAGTTGCTAGTCTCTTTCTTGGAAAACGGAATTGAATTTTCAAGAAATTCTTTTCAAGATTGCTTCTTTCAGGTTTCTTTTAATTAAATTTCCAGGAAAGTTCAATTTCATGTGTATGTGGATCACTTGAATCCCTAAATTCCATATCTTCCAAAACTGTGAATTTCTTTTCCAGGCTCATGAATTGGTCACCTGCGTCCAGGTTCCGACGAATAACAAGCCAGATGAAAGCACACCATTTGCATCATGAAGAAAAAAACATAAGAAACTAATAAGGAAATGCAATAGATGATTCCAATTTAAATAAGAGTCACATATGCCATGAAATGTAAATTCAGGGCCTGGAGAACTATTTTACATTCCAGATGAACTCAAACTACAGTCAGGACAAAAACATAATCTTATAATTTGTAATTAACAACAACAGCAGCAACAATAACAACTGAAACAAAAACGGAAACTCCAGCAGCTGCAGATACAACAAGAAAAAAGAGAGAATCAATCGGTATTCGATATTTTAGATGACTGAACCTTGTTTCTGTGACCGGTAGCATTTTTTAGGTCCTGAGCATCAGAGGAAGAAGCAGAAGCAGAGCTGAAAACGGAAGTAATAGAATCAAGCATCATGCTCTTCACCAACTTCTTTTTTCTTGGAAACACACTTCCATTCTTGGGTTTGAACCATGGCCCTGTCTCGGATCCGGCCACTTCTTCAGATGTCTCTTTCGTGGTCTGGAACACTTGTTCACCTGAACTCTGCTTTCCCTCCATCTCTGTCCGCATGTGTTGGCTATTTCCAAAGCCTGTGGGATCTCTTAATATAAGCAAAGGGACCCTCCCTACGTGGTCCCATTGGAGCTCAGGGCCTCTTTTGTAAAAAGAGAGAAGGAAAAGTGAATAAAATTATAAAAAGGGTAAAATCTTACGCACCTTAAAATTATAATTTTTATTTTTTATAACAAGGAAACGAAATGAAATGAAATTTTAGTAAATTTTCATATTTTATGTAAAGAAAAGTAAGGAGAAAAAATTATTATATTTTTACTATTTATTAGTGTCGTCTGTGGATAATCTTTTCTCATGTGATTGTTGTTTTTTTTCCTTTACCAAAATCATCATGACTTTAAATTTACCACCGCCCATTGATCTACTATAATATTGTGAGTTAGTTAATCACCACTTTGATTCCTAAGTCAGTAATGATAACTAAACTGTCAATGAATATGATTAATTAATTAGCATGCATACCTGATGGCTCTTATATTTCCGTTAGGATTAGAAGTGGGACTAGGAATCCGCCAGAGTCCTCATGTGGATGAAACTTTGATTACGGCAGATGTCCCATGACTACAAAGTGATCTGAGTATTCACGAATATAGTTGGACAAGTGACTTTTTATTCGAGTGTTTGAGTATCCTATGACTACTCAATTTAGATCACACATTACTTATTACTCTATTATCCATTACTTATTACTCTATTATCCATTACTCGTCTTTCACTATCACTTTGGTGATTAGTATTAGAAAGGGAAAAGGATGTAAAATGAGGGGGATAAGGAATAAGTAGATTGAGTTTTTAATGTTGCTTGAGTTTTTTTTGTTTTTTTTGGGGGTGTTTTTCTAGAGGAGAGAGAATTTTTCTAGTCTTTCTTGAAAGAAACAGGGAGAGAGAAGAAAAGACATAATAATGTGTGAATGACGTGGATGGCTGTGATTATGTGTGTATGGGAGGTGCATTGCAACATTAAGAAAAAGGGGAAAATTATCTTTAATTGTCTGAAATTTGTAAGTTTAATGGTGTGATAGATTTCTTGAAAAGTTCAAAGATGTGGTAGGTAAAAGTTCAAAGGTGTGATAGGTTTAGAGATGGCAATAAGTTGGATATATGCCGGTATTTGATTTAATTGAATACTAATTCAGTGTTATATATATAATTAAGTTTGAAATAGATTTATATTTAAATAATTAATAATTTTACGACGGATTCAAGTTTTGTATGTTGAATATTTATTATACGAATTTATTTATATAAATAATTAATTAAATATAAAATATATATTTTATAATAATATTTATAAATTTTTATATATTATATTTTACATTTGTAGAATTTAAATATTTTATAAAATTAATAAAATTTTAAAATATAAATTATTAATAAAAATATTTTTTATATAAATTATTAATTAAAATATATAAAATTAAATAAATTTAAATACTTTAAATATTAATTGAATTTAGATTTAGCTATAGTGATTTTTTCGAATACCTTACACATTACCATCTTAAATAAGTTCGAAAAGAATAAGTTTAACTGTGCAGATATGCATTTAACCTTTAAGAAATCAGAGTTAGGAAAAAAAAAATTCATAGATTCCATTTGGTACACCATGCAAAGACATTCTTGACCCATCATTGTATTTATTCAAACTTCAAAATTCAAACCCATTATAGTAATTTAGTGTAAAGTGTTAGGTTAAGCGGCTGCACCTCAATGTCATTGTATATTTTCCTTTTGAAAAATTATATTATGAAACCCTAATTTCATATTGACATATTATATAGGATGACAAATCAATAGAAATTAACCATATAAGTAATTCAGTTATTAAATTTAAAAAAAAAACTATTTAGTAGTTATTTAGTAGTTATAATTTTATTAGATCTATTTGTATATATGTTTATCCTCTATTAATTTATCAGTTCGTATAAGATATCTTGCATGAATTGCCGTGTTACTGTATAATTGCTTTTTTTTTTTGTATGGAAAGCGAGGGAAAACACAAACACTAGATATTACAAAATCTCGAATAAGACACCCTACTCGCATGATGGATCAACATCGACGATGAGTTCCTAGCAAGCAAGACTCAACAAGAATCGCCAGCCAATTGGCAAAAAAGTGACATGCTGTTAAATGTGAGAAATTTGAATGTTCCACTGTCTATTCAAGAGTTGCCAGATGGAAATTACCAACTCACACAGACCACTCTGAGGAATTTCCCTACTTCCCACAAAATTCACTACATTCAAATTATCACATTCCACAATTAAACTCCACAAGCCCTATCGCAAGCCAGCTTCACCCTAACCCAAAGGGAAGAGAGGTATGAAGATAGACCCTGTAAAGCTTGTATAATTTATTAAGTCACAGCCTTGTTAGCTTAGCAATCATCCTAGAAGTTGTTACTCAATTACTTTATACCTGTTGAATTAGTTAGATTATATTGTTGAGGAGTAGTTAAATTCATAATTATCCAATAAGATCTTTAAGGGAAATTATAGTATAGATCAGGTCCATTATAAATTCAAGATATAAACAGATAAGATTTATGTATTTAATAAGTAGATCCTACCATATATTTTGTATCTTGAGTTCATGGTGGATTGAGTTTAAGCAAGAAAAAACTAGACTTTTAAATAGTCTTATTATTACATTTATTCTTAAGTTGAATTTTACACAATTGAAGAAGAGAAGGGTGTCCCCATGTAGTAACCTTTATTTCAGAACATGGTCAAAAGCCTTGAGTGCTCACCGAAAGCATAATGATATAAGGATTCATTGGCATTTGACCCAAAAGGGTAAAAGAAAAAAAAAAAAGAAATATTAATTAGCTTCATCACATGCAAGGGAGAGAGTTGGAGAACCTTATGGTTCCAGGGGGAGAAAATGCATGAACTCAAATTCTAGACAAACAATATAACCTTAATTATCGTGGATGGTCAAAAAAGTATACAAAAGAATACTGATGAGAATCCAATAACTTCATCTCTTAATTTATAGGCTTCTGCAATCGAATCCCAATGAGTCAACTTCCTTAGTTAGAAAATCGACAATTATAGAAGAATAAAGTGCTCACTTGCAGTTGATTTCAAATTTGATGATGAACAAGAGTCTTTAAATTCAATGTGAACATGTTAAATTATTGTTTTATTATGATTACATGAAGGCTTTATAATTACTGGCAATGATTAATTTGGCTTCATAATATTTCTTAGCATTATAAATATTATTCCAATTTACAAGCTATATATGTTTATATTTCATGTAATTAGTGTATAATATTTATTGAATATGAAGGCATATATATGGAAAATGGTTAAGTCAATAGCTTCACACTACACATAAATTAATGTGACATTTATATTGATTTGTGTTGGTTACCAAAGCAATATGGTAGAACATTACAAGTGCTTGTCTTTTTCTTGCCCATTTTTGCATAACGTAGTATATATTATTAAATTAATTAATGAAAAGCCAAGCTATAACAACACTTGAAATGTGGATCACAGGGATCTTTAATTTGATCTTATGTTCATTCGCAATTGCACTTATTAGCACAGTGAATCAATAGGGAATCATATTCTTTTCATATATACTTTATGATATAGAATTATGGACAGACTATGCTTATGTTTGTATAAATGTGAAATGGGATTCTAGACTTGATTAGAATTACGTCTGCTAATACATCTTCAGACAATTGGAGATGAGATTATTGATTTCAATTTCAAATTAAAAAATAAAAAATAAATAAAAAGGAAATTCGCACCTCACAGCTATTGAAAGAGGTCAACAAGTATGCTTGACTGTGATGATTTATTATTATTATTATTATTTTGAACAAAACAAATAAACCCAAATTCTTAAAATGATGATGGATTAATGGAATCGTCCAATTGCGTCTTATTTTGGTGACCCTAGCAATCTTTGCCAATATCAATCAAATTTCCTGTTCATGTGAACAAGGTCAAAGGTGATAATGCCTATCTTTTATTCTAATCATAAAAAAATTGAAGATTAAAGGCAATAAGATCAGTTTAATGTATGATTAATAAGTCCAAAACAAATGAAATAACGGAGACATATGTGGAAAATAATTAATGAATTAATCATAGGTCCCATAGCCTTTGTCTCAAATCTTTCTGACCATAGATCACAAAAATAAAAAAAGGAAGAGGAAGTTGCTGCAATTTCAAAATCATCGCCATAATTTGCATGCCTGACCAATCATTTCCTTTAGGACCATCAAGCATTTATATGATAGTAATAAAATAATAACAATTATATCCCATAAAATATTTATTTTACTTTAATTTTTCTGGTAATTAGAATAAATAATCTTACCTTTATCATTAGATTATTATTCTTTGGAAAAAAATATTGAAGTATTATCTCCATTGAATGGCTAATGAAGATTAGCTTCAGCATAGCTATAGTCAACGGGTATATTCCATCGGCTCTGTAGCTGACGTATATGGCCAATTTGACCATGACGTATTAGGGTTTCTAGAATCCTTTCTTTTCTTTCTTAATTTCTATTCCTTTCTATTCTTTCTCTTCAGTTTCATGTAAATGAAAGTGCTTTTTCTTTTTTAAAGATAAATGAAATGTCGTACATGCCATTGAATGTAAAATTAAAGATTAATTGAAGGTTTATACATATATATAATCTCAACCTGAAATTGAATAAAGACTACTTAGATTTTAATCTTGGAAACGTGTATAATGTGTGATCCTAAACAGCAAAAAAACTGTATCCCTACTGTACAGAATCTTCATCTCTTTGCTGTCCTGCTGAAGCTAGCTCTATACTTTGCGGCTACAAATTTTCTCTATTTTACTTTTTATCCTGGAGAATTTCAATTTTGACACTTGACAGGAATTTCACTGAAGCTTTCAATCCATTTCAGTACTTTTATTTTCGTGTAAATGTTGTCACTGGGATATCAATTATCATCATCAAGATTCTGCAATTTGTCAACAACTGTAAATTTCTGTGAAATTGTTCATTCGGTTGCATCCAACTCCGGCATAAAGAAGAAGCCAAAGAAGGATGCCATTAACAATGAAAAACACAAACATCATCAATAATTAAGAAATATAGGCCTGCCTGATATACATATCAGAATAAATGGAGGTTTCTGAAAAAAGCTGTTAGTGGAGAAAGATTCATCATGTTAAAGAGAGTAGAGGGAAGTAAGGAATTGAAAAACAAAGAAACCAACATTCATTCATTGCACTATAAAGGACTTAAATGAAAGGCTATTTTATTAATCACTTTTGATTTCTTCTCTTTTTTTTTTTTTTTTCTTTCTTTTTATTGTAAGAACATCTCCTTCAAAGCATAAACCTCCATTAAACTAAGAAGAAGAAGAAGAGATTGAAAGGGTATTTCATATTTGAAGCTTTTGAACTAACCCTTGGTAGCTTCCTTGTGTTGTTGGGGTTTACAGCAGCTGAAAAGAGAGAGAAAAAAATCAAATATCATGCTCTTCACTAACCTCCTCTTTTTAGGAATCACGCTTGCAGGTGTGGTTTTAGAGCATTGGGTGTGGGCTCTGACCAGTCCTTCAGGTGGGCTCTGCTTCTCCTTCATCTCTCTGTCTCTGTTTTCCTTGTTTCTTGCTTCCTCACCGGCCCTGTTTCCGCTTCTTGAGAAGGTATTTTGGAGTATTCTGAGCTGAGTGAGGAGCTCTGAATATAAATGGTGGTTAGTTTGCTTCTCCAGCTTTTTAACTTTTAAATTTCCTTAAAATCTTTTTTCTTTTTTTATTTTTATTAAAAAAACAAAAAAAACTTTCGAACGCGTTAACGCTTAACAGAAGGCAGAAGCCCAAGTCCGCGTGGCACGTGGATGGATCTGATGGCTATTCTTGAAGTGGGGCCATGAGGAACAATCCACATTTTTGACACGTGTCCATACTCTGCAACTTGCAGTACACAAATGCTAGGAAAATGCAATGTTGTTTGGCCCAAATCAGACGCATGTGATTTCAAAGTGAAAAGCAAAAGCACTCTTTGATTTTCTTGTACGTATATACGAAGCCTCCCCAAAGCAGGGGAAGGCAGCATGACTTTGCTAAATTTAGGATCATGTCATGTAAGAACTTTGAGATGGACTCATAGTAAAAACATATTTATGTACCTATTTAATCTAAATATATATGAATTCACAAAGTCTTGTAGCCTAGAATTAATGATTGACAATTACTATTATCTTGGAAAAAAGATTTGCATCTTCTAGAAGTATTTAATGGTTGATATACTTCTTGGGATGGATTAAATTGAAATTGATAATGTCTAATTGGTGGTTTTAATTTGGATGTTAATGACTAATAATGATGAAGATGTGCAAGTGGATAACTCAAATTTATGCCTTTTGAATAATTAAAGGAAACACTTGATTAAGAGAGTCACATTAAATGAGATGACGATGACAAAGAGTTAAGTTAGATGATATAAAATCGAGATAATCAAGCCGAATTGAGCTGTTTAAAGGCTGATTGAGATGACCCAATCAGGTGGAACCTAACTGAATTCGTTAAGTAGAACCAACACTATACAACCTAAGTAAAAGTATTCATATTCATTGCGAAATAGAAATAGGATGTTTACTGATTATCGTTCTTTCTAATACACCCACTAAAAAGGAATAAATTAAATTACGCTTGTGTCATCGAAAATAAATAACTCTATTATACATAGCTTGTAAATAACTTATTATGATAACCCCTCTGATAGGATCCACACTCAACCACTCTATAATGATAATGTTTCAAAATCATACACCTTATTAATCTCTCTTCCCTTAAAAATATTAACTCAAATATCAAGTGTCCTTCTAAAAGCAATTTGAGGGATCAAAAAACTTGGCAGTGTGAATTGTTTCTTGGCAAGCAAATTCTCATTCAATTGAATGGTCGGCGGAGGAATTGGTTTAACAGGTAATCTGTCAACTTCAGTTGGAATGGACAAAGATAGAATAATGAGCAGAGAATGATCCATCAATCCTTTAATTAGCTTTGAACATATACGCACCTTTTTGAGCATTCCATTTTAGCTTGTATACACTCATGAGTTGTGCGCACCTACGGTATGGGGAAAAAAGTACGAATCTATATATTCTTAGATGTTTCTTACAGATTAAGGGTCAACTGTCGACAGGATTTTGACTGACCAAAAACTAGAAATTGATGAAGACATTTCTTATTTTTTCTTCTTTTAGATCGAAAATGAAAATCCCACCAACTTGGTTTGCCCTTGACATTAATAGTAAGCACACCATCTATTTTCTTTTTATTTCGATATTTTAATATTAATATTTAAATTTCTATATATAATATGGAAGCTTCTTCGAGATTTCTCCAATTGAGGTAATCCACAAATGAATTCATTCTTATTAATTTTTCAGTTTGTGGTTTTATAAATACTGAAAGAGTAAGGGGATTTCGTTAGAGTTATTGGCTGTTTAATTAATTAGCTGATAATGTATTCATAATTATTAGAACATTATTAATATGTGTTTAGATAGTATATAATTAAAGCTAAGAACGTGTTTAGACCTAAAAAATAATACTGAAATCAGGTTCGAGTTTTATAGGTGGTGTATTCATTATCAAATTCATTTATATAAATAATAATTAAATATTAAATATATATTTTTATAATGATGCTTATAAATATTTTTATATATTATATAAATAGAATTTAAATAATTTATAAAACTAATAAAATTTTAAAATATATATTATTATTAAAAATATATATTATATATATATTATTAATTAAAATATATTAAATTAAATAGATTCAAAAATTTTTAAAGTATTAATAATAAATTTAAAATAAATTAAAATAATGAAAATATTAATAAGATTCAGAGTCACATTCTGCCAAACACTTTCTAGAATTCTAAAATACATACTTTTTGTCATTACTCTAAAGCCAATCACAAAATGATGACTTGATAGATTTGTTTACTATAATCCCTTAAAAAAATATAAATTAATATTTACTATATTAATATTTCCTTTCCAAGATCTTTTAATATTAATATTTAAAAATGATATCTTGATAAATTCTTTTTTAATATTATATATTGAAAGATATGGTTCTTGTCCATATTTAAACTCTCAATTAAGGTCCTAATTAATGATTTTTTAAGTTATTACTTATAATAAACAATCTTAACTCACCATTTTGGGAGAAGAAGGAAAGTTGCAAAGACAAAAAGAGTGGGGCAAAGTAGAAAAAAGAAAAATAGGAACACAACTGAAGAAGTCACAGTCCACTAGAACATGGTTCCTTTCTTTCTTTCTTTTTCCTGGAAAGTGGGTTCAAAGCCTGTTAGTCTTTTGATGTGGACTTGTGACGGGTCCTTTGAATATCCTCTTCCAAGCAATGATATCAATCTTTGATAGGAGACGGTGCTCTGGCGGATGAAGAAGACCACGATAAATGTTTTACTCTCTTTGCGTTAACTTCTGATATAGGTTTAGCATTAGCATTGAAACCTATGTTGATTTGGGTGGGAAGGAAAGCGAAGCAAGCAAAGGAGGAAAAGGGAAGGACACAATGTGGCAGACATCGCGACCCCATATGCCGGACATGGAATCAAAACTTGAAAGCCTTCACATCAGAATTAGATGACTAATAAACCCTGCAGAAGATGACAAGATGGACCAAGAATGAATCTAATGATTCAAAGCTTTGGTTTTGGATGTTTGGCCAATTATATATTACAGTCAAAAAAATGAAATTGCGAATTAAATAATTATTTTCAACTGTGGAATTCATGCCTGAGCTATGATGTATCTACCAATTATATTATGAGTCATGACTAAGCACGTCCAGATTTTGCTTTTCCTTTTTTTCTATTCTTCAAATCTCTTGAATTGGACAAGTTTGACAGAAATCCATTGAAATCCAATTATGGCTGAACTTTAGCCCCACTAGTCATCATGATGCACAAAAGCTAATAAAGAAACATCTTAAAAAAAAAAAATCCCAAAAAGACAAATTGACATGAGAAGAAAGCACGCATTATCAACCTTTTTTATTTGGGTTCATCTTCTTGATGATGATGATAGTTAGAAGACGAAGAAACAGAAATTAAAAGATCTAACATATTACTGCTGGCTACCGGCATAAGCAGCTTTTATGATTTGGAAGTAACTCCTCACTTGCGAAATTCATTTTGTATATGGAAATGATTAAATCTATATTTAAAGACTTAGGCCATTGTTGCTGGTTCCGCGTGAAAAATCACGCGCCACCATGCAAAGCAGAGAAGTAGATTCAGGACAAAGTGGTCGCTCCAGACAAAGCTTAGAATATCGGCCATTTAATTAACCACAAAGGTCCAGACCTTTTGAAGAATCTTCCTAGTAATCTGAGCCGCCCACTTAAACCTTCTCCTATTCTGGATGCTTTATGCCATACGTGGACCAATTGCCTCCTGCCACATAGATTATATACTACTGCAAGAGACCTATTAAAAGTTTACACTTTTTTTTTTAAATACCATGATATATTAAAGGGTTAATCACATAACATTTGATTTTTTTTTATTACTATTAAGTTCCAATTAAATTGCGGATATCAAATATAAAAACCCTCAAATTAATGAAAAATATGACTTACATTTAACAGGTGGATTTTATTGTATACATTCAATTTATAATAGATGAGATTTTATAGAAATAAAAACTATTCCATCACTTGAGCGAAGATAAATTTCTTAATTTTGTACAGTTGATGAAAATGAAGACGTAAAATATTGCTAAGACTAAGATGGGTTGGAAATATTATCCGGAATGAAGATGTGATGTGGGATTTTGGTGGTTAGATAATTAAATAAAGTAAGTGAAATGATTTGTCATTTGTGGACACAAAGCTAGATTTTTGGCTTTTTTTTTTTTTTTTCCTTTGTGAACATGACCCAGATTTTATATTAATATGGAATAGGCATTGCTCTTTCGGAGTCCTCCTTTGTTTTTCCCCTATCAAACAAGTTGGTGGCCTCATAGTCTTAGACCCACATGAGTTATAGTATTTGGAATATATATATATATATAACCTAATTAATGTGCATGTTTTAATTTCTCCAATTAATTCATTGATTGTATTGTCAATTGTAGATTTAATTGCAAAGCAATTCATAAATGGAGAGAAATAAAAGTTTTGGCAGCCTCAAGAATTCGAATTAGATTCGAATTCAATTTATTAAGCAAATTAATGAGCCAAATTGAGTCTAATTTTTATTAAATCGACTCTCAAGTAATTTATAAGTGGCTCGATCCATTTGCAACTTATTGCAATTAGAAATTGTATGCTGCATAATTGTTTGCTCTTTGAAATTAGGTCATAATTATTTTTTTTTATAGTAAATTATATGTATTTCCTAATTCATTTGATTAGACATAACCTTACTTGCGTCGAAAAGTCTATTATGGAGATAAATTGCTCCCTGCAGAGATTTTCTCTAAAATTAAGTCATAATTATTAATAAGCCTTTACTATTTAAAAATTAAATTAATTAATTCTCAAAATTTAATTTATTGAACTAATATTTTGTTCTTTCATCTATTTTTTCATTAGTCAATTGTTAAAAAATAATTAAATATTTATTATACATATAAAATTTTAAAAATACTCTCCATTACCAGTTTTTTCTTTGAATTTTTTGAAATCAAGTACTTTAATTTTTAAATAACAAAAATTAGTAATAATTATGTTCTGGGCAAATAGTTGTTTGCTTTTCTTAATTTATCAAGTTGTATTAAGATTTGGGTCCAAGTGTACAGAAAGTCTTAAGCTTGTCCAAGTGGATAATTATTTATGAAATGGGCACACCTAAATCTGACCCACTAGAATTTTGGTCCAGTCTTGATGGAAAATTCACAAATTGGGTGTGTAGGGAATTAGGGCAATTTGTTTTTTTTTTTTTTTTATTTAAGTTAATATTGTGAGAGTCAGAATTCAAACTTGACAGAATCATATGCCTTTAACCACTAGATAAAGTCAATTAGGATAGAAAAACATTAAGGGGAAAAGACTAAAAAAACTCTCAATCTAAAGCTCAAGTATGAGCATGCATTTTGGGAAACTAAGAAAAAAGATATCTAATGTCCATAACTTTAGACCATACAGGCATTAGTTTGATTTGGTTTGGTAGATTTAGAATTGTGAAGAATCTTCTTCATCTCCTTGTATTGATCATCTACAGTTTTCACTTGTGAAGTACCTTCGTGTTGTTTGTTTGAGCTCTTGTAGAGCAAGTACAAGGTCATTTGAGCAATACCAAATAGAAATCCCAACACATTTGGTAGCTGAAATATGATGAGATAATCAATCAATTAAGAGTTTAATTAATTAAAGGAAAATGGCAAACTGATCAATAGACATGTGTATATATATACTTACTGCAATAAAGAAATCCTTAATGAGAAATCCATAGAAGAACCAAATTATAGCACTGAGAGTGAGACAAAAAGATAAAAGAAGTGGCATAAATTCTACACTTTTGGTCCTTATTACCCTCCTCTATAAAAGGCAAAATCAAGTATCAGCAACAAGTAATAAAAAAGAATTAAAATATAAGTGAGATATATAAAATACTTAAATCCAATTATTATATTCATCATTGGCTCCATATATCTAAATGTTATAATTGTCATTAATTGATTTTTTTATTAACCCAATAAAGTAAAAAATTTAATGGACCAATATTCTAGTAATTTAAAATTTTTTTTATTGGCTTAACTAAACAAAAAATTAATGAGTCCATATTTTAATTTTTAAAATATTAACTTTTATTGATCTAAAAAAATTGAAGGCTAGTTGGTCATATTTTTTAAATTTCCTTTAAGTAATAAAAGAAATAATTTAAAAGTTCAAATTGTGTGTTATATATACAAAACACTTAGGTCTAAATCATGTATCTGTATAACACTAAACTCGGGGGTTAAAATAGAGTCACAGCCCTCCAAAATTTTAATTTTTAATTTAGTGTACTATAAATTAAGGTTCTTGACTGTCTCTTACGTTATCGTAACAAAACTTTACAAGATTGATTTTTCTATTAGCTCAATTAAATAAAAAAAAATTAATGAGCTCATATTTTAATAATTTAAATTTTATTTTTTTATTGGCCCAATTTATTTAAAAAATTGATCATTGATATTTTTTAAATTTATTTTTCACTAATCTAACTATTTAGTGAAATAATTCCAGCTCTTTTATCAGATTTTTGCTAGTATTTGTTTTTAAATAAGATTTCATTTATTTTATAAAAAATATTTTGCTGTAAAATATTTTTTATATTTTCTAGCGTCTAAGATAATTAAAAGAAAAGAGCTGGAATAGCTCAGGAATGTCACTATGTAATCATTAATTACCATGATGCTTAATGGAGCAGCAAATACAGCAATACTGAAAGCAGCACATATCCATCCAACAATAGTAACTCTTGTGGAGCCTTCACTAGTAACATGGTGAACAACATCATCAACCCAAACACTCCTATGTTGAACACCACCGCTAACTTCACTGTAAAAATCTGCATGCATGAGTTCATTTTTCGTATAAGTATAATTGGCTACAATTGATATTCAAAATTGAAACCTTACAGACTCCGAGCATTCTATTTCTTTTGAGAAAGTCTCACCCTTTCCTTCTTTGATGCATAGATGAGGTAGAATACAATGTAAGAAACTTCTATGGCACATCCAATGCCATTGATGCTAATAATCAAATATGCCTTGACCTTGATAGAACCATAATATAAGAGCAGCAATGCACTCATGAGTGCAACCACGTATGGTATGGATGGAAACCCTTCAGATGATTTCTTCTTGTAAATTCTATAAAATGTTGGCCTTAACAAATTAAGAGTAAATTAGTAACAAAATTAAATATATTGTGAGTTTATCTATGAGGTAGTTAAAGGACAAAAAAATTCAAAGGCTAATTCTTTGCTCACAGTGGCGCCAAGAACACCATGAATGATATCAAGTTACCTGCAGGGGACAATAACAAGTTATAAGAATTACAAAATGTTAATAAAGCATTAATTCTCTCATATTAGATATATGTGGCTTCACCTAATAGACCAAAGATGAAAGCGAGCTGTTCAAGTGTTAAGCAGGCCATATTTTGTAGGATATAGAACTTGCTCTAAGGCACTTCAATTTATAGTTGCGGAACAAGTGTTAGGCTACCGACTTTTAGGTAGAGCAGGTTTCTGTCCATAGAATCGAAAGACATGAATAATCGTAGGAAAAAAAAATGAAGAATATATATATATATAAATTCTTGTCCATATATGATTTAATTACAAACATAGAAAATGATTGTATGTATCTGTAAATGAAAGAAAAAAATAATAATTAGGCTCAATCTTAATTTTTTAATAATTAAGATGTTTATGAAAGTCATTAGAGTAGAGAAATCAATGCTCTCATAATTCTCTTACCTTTAAAAGAATTTCCAACTTATCTTATTCCATAAATTTTAATTTTTGAGCTAAATTAAACTTAGATTAAAACTTTTAGATTAAACTGAATAAAAAGTAAAAAAAAATGGTTAAATTGAACTTCCCAATAAGCACAGGGACTAAATAAAATATTTTTCCTTTTTTCTTTTATGAGATCTGTCCTTTAATTTTTCATCATTTTCATATTTTATTTAAGATAATAACGATATTTACAAAAAAAACTTGGTGATAAGTGAATATTTATAAAATATCAAATATTTTTTTTATAAATACCTTAATTATTAAGGTCAAAATTAAAGTTAAAAAATGAACATCAATAAAGTACATAATAAAAATAATATTTTATAGGTAAAAATGTAGCAATAAAATTAAATGGGGGAGATAATGGTTGTCCCTATACTAATTGTCCAAGAAAACATAAAAGAAAGATTTGGAATGTATCCCATGAATAACATTGTCTAAAAATCATGAAGTAATGCGTTGTCTTATTTCATTGCTATCAGCAACTCACCTATTTCCCTATGGAGAGTAGTGTTAAGGCAAGAGCTTTGAGAATTGTTTACTCTTAATAAGATTACATCCAAGAAACGCTGTAAGCTTTCTCACCACATACTACTTTTTACATCAAATTATACCCATGCTTGCATTTCCATCATTTTATTAATCCATGAAACGTAATTTCACCCTAGGCAAGGTTTGTTTTGTGGTGAAAAATATTTTTTATATTTTTTAATGTTTAGGATACTCAGAAAAATAAGATAACGGAAAATATTTTCTTAATTAAAGAAAAAATGATAACCTTATTAAAATATAAAAATATTTATATATGTATGATATAAACACATACCATTAATTTAATATTATAATCAAATAACGGATAATATTTTCATGGAAAATATTTCTTGAAAATATTTTCTATATACAAATTATTTTCGGTGAAACAAATGAAGTAAAAAATGTGAAAATACTTATACATGTACAGTATAAACACATATATTTAGTTTAATAGTACAATCAAATAATAAAAATATTTATATTTCTATATATAAGTTATTTTTTGCTAAACAAACAGAAGTCTAAATCATTATTAGATCACACTATTATTATTCCCCTTATTATTCTGCCTGATTTGCATATTATTATTATTATTATTATTATTATTATTATTATTATTATTATTATTATTGTGTTTTAAAAAATTTGTGAATGGGAACGGCTCTTAAAATTTTATCTCTAACTTCTTACCCAATAAAACAAGCACTAAATTAATTAATCAATCATTGAGATATATTTAGCCCAATAATTTATCAATTTATAAATAAAGGTTTCAAAAAAAAAGGATAAATATTATTCCACTATGAAGGCAATATTTATATTTATATTCATATAATATATCTAAAAGCTATAGATATAAGGTTCATGTGCGCGTGTATATATATATATATATACTCATCACCTAACTCCTTTGCAATAAACCTGATTTCATTGTCAAGCCTAATTAAGAAACGTAAAAGCTTTTGGAGTTAGCTGGCGTTGCTTCTTTGTCTAGTGGCTTAGGTGTGGCCTATCTCAACTAATTTTAATTTGATTTCTGCTCATGCTATTGTCTGGCAGGCTTTTTTTCTTTTTCTTTTTTTCTTGATTTTAATCCTCTTTTTGTTCTTTCAGTGCGGTATTTTGTTCCATTTATAAAAATAGAGTTTGTAAACTAACTGTGTTAAGTCAAATTTTAAAGAGTTTAAGTTCAACTCGTTAAATTTTTATTGAGTTTAAATTCAAATTTAAATCAAAATCGACTTATTTTATTTTATTAGGGTTGAACTTAAGCTTGAGAATTCAAGCATGACCCATAAGTTTAATTAATCAAATTATTAAAATTTATCTTTTATTAATTATTATCTATAATTTATTTAATGATAAATCTAATAAATCATAATTATAAAATTAATAATTGTAATAATACCATTAATTAAAATGTAATTATCATAAATTTATATATGTTTATATAGTTAATTTTAATTGTAATTTTGATTTTATAATTATATTATTTATAATTTAATATTTGTATGATTATCCATATATAAATAAGAAATCCGCTTGGTCTATTAAATTAGATTAAAATCGAATTAGACCAATTTTGATCGGTCCGATAATGAATTCTACACCAATAAGAGTTTATTAGATGTTCATATAGATATGCTGTTATTTTTAATCAATATTTTAATTAAGTCACCCTGTTTTCTCTTATTTTGTAGACATATACTCATAAGAAAAATTCAGGAATAATATCATTAGTGTCGTCTGTAAGAACACGACACAAGAAATTGTGTTATCTTTCTTATATTTTTTCATAAGTGGATTGTTTATGGTTTACAATAATATGAGGTTTGATAGTTTATTCCTCGTTTTTCTTATCTATCTATATGAATGAGACGTTGGTTTAGAATTTCTGGGTTCTAAACCTCTGAAAATATTAACCTTCAAAATATTAAAACATTAATGAATTTGAAAATCGGCGATCTGAACGAGAGACACCCGATTGTTCCCGTGGTCGTCATGCTTGATGGAGGAGCTCGAGGATGACGATCACCTCCAGATCCTCTCCCCGATGTGGTCGACCTCACCGTTTGAGCGAGAGCAGTGCAAGCCATCGCTTTAGCCGGTCGTGCAGGGCTACGTCTGCATGAAAAATATACAATTATAAGAGGACCGTCGTTCAGTTAATAGGTTAATTATTAGATATATTAAAAATATTAAAAAAATAATTTTTTTATCACAAAAAAATAATTTTTTCTTATAATGAAAAGAATAAATCTTACATAATTATAAAAGATAATAGTGTATTTAATAATTTCTTTAATTAATAAATTATTTAAAAGATAATAATAAAAAAAAAATAACATGTAGTCATAAAATTTGCCCTTAATTACATAAGTTGCCATTGTACAGGTGCATGAAAGTTTAGAACGATTACATGAATTGCCACCGCTTAAACGGCCCATTTTATTTTACTAAATTTAAGAGTGATGCCACCGGAGGCTTGTTGAAAAACTATGGAACTGTCACTGATGTATTATAATTAAAAGTGGTCACTTTGGTCTTTATTACAAAAGCATGCCATTAGTCATGGTTTGATTAAAGCCACAAATTTGTCATCTAAAGTATGGGCCCCAGTTTTGATAGAGACCACCTGTCACTTGAAAATTACATGTATCGCCATTCCTTTTTTTTTTTGGTAAAATAGCTACTGTCTCTTGCAAATTATGAATTTGCCATCACAAATTAAGTTCATAAATTATAATTTCACTTTGGATAGGGCCTGAATTAAAAGATCAATGTTAATTTTAGAAATTAACTTCTAATATTAATAAAAAGTAATTATATAAATTTAATTAGATTAAATGACTTAATCCATAATTATTATTAATAATAAATAACTGGTTGTGGGGTATACATATTCATTTTAAAATTTGTTCTTTTAAATTTCTTTACTCCAATATCACCCTTGATTTCGTATTTAGCTTTATAATGATATAACTTTTAGCCTCTTATTGAAATTAAATTTATTTATATATATGCACATGCATATATAAATATTTTAAAACAATTATCATGTGTTATTCCCAAGTCTTCCTTAAGTATGAAGACTATGATTTGTAGCCAATATCAAATATTTGGATCTACTTGAATTGTGAAAAACGTACTTGCTATATTGCATTATATATTATTCACAACATATATTACAAGAATGTTTGTACAATTATTACTTTTACAGAAAATCTCCAAAGGCTACAATGTCCACCAAAGAGCCAACAACTGTTAAAGAAATTAAGATGTTTACCCGCCTGTCTAATGGGCTGATTTGACTCACCCACTCAAATTAAGGCATTTGTCCGCTTGCTTAACGTGCTGATTTGACTTGCCCTCTTAAACTAAGGTGTTTATCTGCCTGTCCATTGGGTTGATTTAATTCGCTCGCCTTAATTAAAGCATTTATTTACCTGTTTAACGGGTTGATTTGCCATGTCCACTCAAACTAAGGTGTTTATCTACCTGCCTAACAGGCTGATTTGACTCGCCCACTCAAACTAAGGCGTTTATCCGTTTGCCTACTAGATTGATTTGACTCGTTTGTCCTAATTAAGGCATTTATCCGCCTACCTAATGGGTTGATTTGACTCATCCGCCCAAAATAAGGCATTTATCCGCCTGCCTAACGTGCTTATTTAACTCGCCCTCCCAAACCAAGACGTATATTCGCCTGCCTATCGGGTTAATTTGACTCGCTCGCCTAAAGGAGTGATCTCCATCCCCGACCTACCCCATTGCCATTCCTAGGTCGAATACTCACCTGCCAGTTTAACTTAAGGTGTATATCCACCTGCTAAAAAGACTAAAAGCATTTATCCGCCTTGCTGCTAGGTTGATCACTCGCCTTGTCCTACATAAGGCCTATATCCGCCTACCTCACCCATCCAACTAAGGCTAGAAGGCATTTAGTTGCCCACCTAACTTAAAGCATTTATTGGCCTACCAACGTGAGATCGCTCGTCTATCCTTAAGGTGCATGATTCGCCTGCCCAAGGGAAATCATTTGCCCATTTTAAAGGTGTCTATCCACCTGCCAAAGGGCAATCATTCACCCATCCTTAAGGTGTCTACCCAAAGGCGACCACTTGCCCAACTTCAAGGTGTCAATCCGCCTAAAATTTGTAAGGTAATGGTTCGCACAAAAAAGGCTCTATCACATTATCAAAGTTTTATCATCTAACACATCATCTAATATTGAACTTAAAAATTCGCACTTGAGAGGGGACTAATGACATAGTACCACCTAAAATACCCAAATGAATATAATTATAATCCAATATAAACATTATCCACTAAGAATAAGTATCCCACCTTATTAAGGATTCCGAATCTCACTCTAATTAAACTTACTCTAAAATAAAAATTCTATCTCAATACTAAATCCTACTCCAAATAGGAGTCTATCCAATGTCTATATAAGGAGCTCAAGTCTCTACAATCATGTATATTGTTATCTCTAGTCAATTCTTTACTCTACTCAATTTCCAATACTGACTTAGGCATCGAAGTGGTGGTTAACTAACCCACTTATACTTTCAGGAAAAATTCATGAACAACATCACTGCTTAAGTCCAATTAGATAAATTTGTAGCACCCTATTAATAATACTCATAATCCATTAAGAAAAATTATTGCCTAAACTCAAGACATAAATAAATGAGACTCGTGTATTTAATAGGTGAGTTTTACCATATATTTTGTGTCTTGAGGTTCTGGTGAACTGGGTCTAAATGAGAAAATTCTATTAAGAGTCATGATTTTCTATATCACTCAAAAGCCGAAACAAAATATTATTGATTTTTTGTAATTAAAAAAAACGCAAGTCAAACCCTTATTTTCAAAAATATTCTTATATTATAACCATAAAATATCATTTTTTCAAGTGCTAATAAATAGCTTTTTCATAATTTATAATTCATAATTAGTAATAGTAATACTAACAGATGCCTTTTTTGCTCACTTGGTTAATTTTACTTCTGTTGAAGTTGATTACAGTTTTATGTTATGAAACTCGAATTGATTTGAGCCTCTTAGATATAGATATGATTAATTTGCTAGCAACAACACATTGAAAATTGCATTCATATTGTCAAGGTAAGCAGTCCAATTGAACATCTTTGAGTGGGCCAGATTGATCGATGTTCGAGTCTAGCCCAATAACCAATATTATTTTAAAAAAATAATTAGAATAATAAACCAACCTAATCCAACCCAGAAAAAAAAAAGCCCAAATCCTAAGGAACCATGGGTCTCTAGGCTAACGGTATGGCCTTGAATCCATCTTTTTTAGCAACCAAACACCAATTCCTCTAACTAGCAAAACTTCACCAACCTTCAACGGAGGATTTGCAAGATAGCTTGAAACTCCAGCATGTCGGGAAAGCACAAGATCTGAGGAACTGCATTGTAACACTCTAATTTTTTTTTAAAGAAATATAAATATGGTTGTTATTAGAGATAAATAATAAATTTTATAATGTTTTGGGGAGAAAGTTAAATTTGAAATTGGATTCATAAATGAGGATTTGAATTTTTTTGGTGTAAAATGGACTTCTGGAAAGATCAAGGATCAAATTGAACTTTTCCTCTTAAAGTGGGACAGCTGGCCACTCTCTCTGATGGTCCAGCATCTTTATAAAAAAAAGCGCAAAAAGGAAGAAAGAAGAATTGGCAAAGTGAAGGAAGAAAGGAACAGAAAGAAGGAAAGAAGAGGAAAAAGAAGAAGAAAGAATGGCCGGATTTTTAAGGTTTCTCTAGCAAGGAAGAACACCAGTAAGGGAAAGAGAGGGAGAGTGATCGAAAATATAAGAAATTATAGAGAGAAAGGGAGAAAGAAGGAGAATGGTGGCAGAAACAACGGTTGATCAGGGTAGCAGATATTTCTCTTGTTCAGGTGAGTTTGGTAAATTTTTAACCTTTGATTTTTGGATATGCTTAATTCTATATGTCTAGAATTCATGATTAAAATGTCAAAATTTTTCAACAATTGAATTTGGAGAAATTAATTTTTGAACCTAGATTGTCTAAATTTGAAATTCTGAACTTGGGTTGCTGAAAATTGAGAAAAATAAATAGTTAGAATGCTCAGAAAATTATGAAATATGGCAGAGATGATGTTTAGGATGTTGAGCTATTGTGTTAAAATTTAGTAAACTTTGGACTTGTGGTTTCTGAGATATAAATTATTTTGTATGAGTTGTTTGAGTAAGAATTATTTTTGGAAAAATTCAGAATTTAAAGGGTTAGATAGATATTTTGATATCTCATGATGTAGAGGTGATTTTATGCTAAAATTCTTACTGATGTTGTTTATGAATGTCTTGAACATATGGTTAAAATTTAGAATTTATCTGACAGTTAAAATATTTTATATAAATTTAAATGTGCATATTGCTAAATTGGGTATTAAGAATGGGGTAAAGTTAAATAAGTTATTTTGATGGAACAAAATTTATTTTGAGATGGATATGGTGTTTGGTAAATTTAAATTATTGTGGATTATTTTGAGAAATAAATATGTGTTTTAATTGGATTTGTGGTAATATGGATATGTTGTGGAATATTTTAATTGAGAATTGAATATGAAGTGTTGAAATTAATATTTGTATAAATGTATAAGTTAGAAATTTGTGTAAGTTGATATAATTGTTGAATTGTGGATATGAGTTTTGTAACATGGAGTTTAGTCCAATATTAAAAGGAAATTCTGTCGAATTTTCATTAGAAATTTAATATGGAATTAAAGTTTTATGGATAAATCTGATTATAATTATACCATGATATTTTAGTATAAGCTTTCGAGATTGTGATTTTAATTGGATTGTAGAAGAGTTAAAGATCCGAGCTGGAGATTAGAGATCTATACGTAACTTAGGATGCTTGCAGGCCCCAAATGGACATTGTGTTGTGTTGTTTTGTGGGTTTGAGGCCTTTGGATTGTTGAGATATAAATGAGATTTTTCTTGTAGGGAGGTTAGGTTTTAAGTATAGGAAAAACTCTGCTGAATTTTCAACACAAACCTAGGAAGTCTTTTGTTTCTTTAATTAATTATTATTGGTCTATTATTGATAATTCTTTGATATATTTGCTTAAGTGATCCAAATCAACAATTTTCTTCTTCTCAACATAACCAATAAGTATTAGGTTGCACTGTGAGTTGAATATTGATTATATTTTATAATTTCAATATTATTTATATATTTTTAGCATGTTCATACATTTTATAAATATATTTATATGCTTAGTTAAATAAATTAGGAGCATTCTCGTTATTGCATATTTATTTGTTAATATTTACTTGTGTTTGCTGCCCTGGGGATAATTTGGAGCTGTATTATATATATATATATAGAGAGAGAGAGAGAGAGAGAGAGAGAGAGAGAGAGAGAGCATATGATAGATATAGATTAGACGGGTAGTCGCGGTTTGAGCTAGTCTCACTGGAACCCGGTCCTTATGAATATAGAAAGTAGGGTGAGGTAGGACTTTGAGTTGATCTCACTGGCTCCCGCACTTGGATTTAAGCGAAAGTTCGACTTGAGTTGAGCTCGCTGGAGAATCTTGAATTAAAAAAGCTGGATAGGAGATCATCTCCTATAGTTATACATGAAAATATTTTACTGGTTGCATGCGTAGCTCTAAATTATTTTCTTGTGCAAGTATTAGATGACTTACTTATTGTATAAGTTTGGTTTGCATTCATACTTAGGATTGCATTAATTTGAGATAGCTATAGAAATTATAATTACAATCAATATCTAGCTTTCTGAGTCGAACGCTCTCCCTGTTCAATTATTTTTTTCCTAGGCAACAGATGGATGTTAATTTGAAGTTGACCTGTTTTCTTTCTCGCAAGGAAACTTAAACCATTAATGTATTAACTTTATTTATTTTTGTTATATCTAGAACTCCGTAATGACTGTATTAGTTTCCCTTATGATATAAAACTAACATGTTAAATTTATTATGTATGTGGAATGTTGGATTTAGGACGAGTTGAGCTCCCTATAGTAATATTAGTTATGATTGTGGATTGTGAGGGTAAGCTGAGCTTCCCAAATTGTGCATTTTATTATATTATAAGTTGAGTGAGTTTTCCTCCTCGTTGGATTATCCATGTTATGGTTGGACTTTGTCTGTTTATTTTCTTGATGTTGAGCCTTTCTTTTTGGGCTTTGTTATTGGGTTGTAGACTATTTAGGCTTATTACGGGTTTTGATGGCCTTATGCCGACCCAAGTTATAGTGCTAGTCCAGCGCAGAAAGTCGGGTCATGACCCAATCAAACTAAAAGCCTATTTAACATTACTGTTGAAATTTTTGTTGAGAAAATTATTTTTTTTTTAAATATACTACTTAGAGAGTATCAAAAAAATAATTTAAAATTAATTTGATAAATTTTATTCATAAGAATACTAAAGCAACAAAATAGTTTTTCACAAATTATTTTTTTCAACAATATCTAAAATGATACTTATATTCAGAAAATTAGTTTTAACCTCCCATACTCAATGTAAATGTCTTCTTACTCAACACTGTCAAACTCATGAAAAAATAGGGGGAAATATAGGAAAACCAAAAAGTAACCAAGGACTAAAGACCATACCGGACAAACTGGAAAAGGGCTAGGCAAAGGTGACCAAGACAGCGCCCACCTCGAAGATTGCCAGCCGACGAAGCTCTAAACAATTTCACAACACATAGCAGGTAAACTGACTGCCACATATAGAGCATCTCACATAAACCCAACTAAATCTCCATCCAGAGGAGGGGTACTAGGAATCCAAATGGAGACTGAAAAAAAACTAAGAAAAGAAACAAAAGAAAACCGACTAAGAAAACTAACGAAACAGCTTGCTAAAGAAATGGGGTAGAGGAGAGTCGACGGCCAGATGAACAAACCTCCCCTAAGGACTCCATTGTTAAAAGCGTTTAGGGAGAAGATAAAGCGTTTGGATTAGAGATAGGTTATCTAATTTTTTTTAAAATTTAAATAATTTATATCATTAAAGCTTGTCACATCCAGCTCAACCTGACGAAAGCTCTTATTCCAGGCTAACAAAAAACCTTCATAGCCCCTAGTTCAAATCTCATATCAGAGCAACCAATATTTTTTATAAATCCCCCACACCATCGACCACTGCTAATCTGCTATCATGAATCAACCCTCCTCCAGATGCGAGACCAGAAGAGCCTTAGATGGCCACCATCTACGTTAATCTTAAACCAAAACACTCTTAAGGACACTATGATATTCAGAACTCACTCCTTACCAAACCCTGGAACACGTTAAACATCCATCACAGAAGCTACATTATCGAACTATCTCGGTGAAGAATCAAACTTACCATTTGTGTCACGCAAGTGCACTCTCCACCGAAAATTACTGTCTGCTCCATAGCACCCAGCATGCAGCCCCGATCAACCTGAGTCGTTCTAATAAAGGACTAAGTACAAAAAACAAAAATGTATTATGAGACTTCATGCTTTCACACTTTATTTATCAAAAATTAAATCATAGGTTACTAAATGTCAAAGGGCGAAACCTCAAACTTTTTCGCATATTTCTCTACGTAGTGAACGTTGCTGGCCGATAGTCCATAATTGGAGAGAGGAGCATTGCTTGTAACTTCTCCAGAAAGGAGATTATTATGGAACAAATTCTCCTCGAAGCAGTATCAGAGGATAAGGTTCCTTCATAAATAGTCTTGGAGCAAGATTTGGTCGAGTGAAAGTCCTGAAGGTCAAGAGAGGAACCAAAAGGAGCTCGAGGTCATGGCAAAGAAATCTGGAGATCTGCACTTTCAGCCGAGAAATCATTTGCTGTGTTTATGATGCCTGGATTACGAAGTTCCACAAAAGAACGCGATCTTAATTAAATTTATTCAGCCATCTGAACTTTTTCTCTTAGTGTTCTACCTTTTATAGATTTTATGAGTATTCTCAGCTCAAATAACAAATAGTATTCCTGCCCAAATAATTAAAAGATAAATCTAATCTTGCAAGCTATGGCTGCAAGCAACTCAAGCCCAGTCCAGCAACTCAACAGTGCCATGAAGATGCAACTGAGTTTCGCCAGCTAATTCAGTCACTCCATGTAAATAATGAGGAAGAAGAAACATATCGACAAGAAAAGGGACTAATTTAGGCATTTGTTAATAATAATAATAATAATAACAAGTTCAGATCATTAAAAATAATAAAGAATAAAACATATGACAAATGAAAAGTGTCCTTTTACTATCACTATAAATAGACGCAGTTTCTTCATTTTACATCACTGAGAAACATTAGCTTCCGATAACCTCCCACAGAAATATGTATATATTTAGTACTGTGCAAAATATTGAGTGCTTGCTGTTAAAATGATCATTTCCAACAACAGATCTAACGATTTCCTGATCCTTAAACAAAATGTCATGTATTTGGAATTGCCAAATAGCAAATACACAAGCCTTCAGAATCAAGTGTTGCACCGACTCCCGCATCCAAAAGTCAGCAAAACCTGGAGTTTACAACCTAACTAAAGAGATTAGTCATCCATAAAGAGGTCAAACAAAATTCTAGCCACCAGTTACTCGTACAACTTCAAAATCATTCCTCCCAAAAACAACGAATTGTTTTAATCAAGTCCCCTCTTAAAAAGTCATGTATTTCTAACACCAGAAAACTTTTCTCCATATAAAGCTGCTGTTAGAAGTATGTCCATTGGTCCCCTACCTTTAAATAATTCAGGTTCACATTTCCCATCCAGTATCTTCTCAATATTCTCAAAAGCTCTTTCACCTGCTTCAATTTTCTTTTTCATTCTATATCCTTGTTTCTCATATGCCCTCCTTGCCCTGCGAATTTCCTTGATTTTCAAATCACATTGTCTGCAGAACCATTTCCCTCTAGGCACAGAAGTGCGTGGTGGAGTCATGCAATACATGTGATATGCATTATCACAACCATCGCATAAAAGGATCTCATTATCATCTTTATCAGTTAGGCAAACTCTACACAAACAAGAAGGGCAATACCAACGCGGACCATATGATTTTAACAGGTTAGTTGTCAAGCACCTCAAATGGTAATACTTGTAAGGGCATAAACCATGGTCACATATCTTCAGCTTTTCACCATTTTCCACCTCACTTCCACAAATTTTACAAACACAAATATTTTTACTCCCTGCTGGTGGTTGACAAAAATCATCCCTCGTACAATTTGAAGTCTCTTCAAAATCGCAGACTATTTTTTCAATTGTTGATGTTCCCTTTCCATCAGTCCTGGGAGCATTCAGCCTCTCACACATTACACAATTCTCATGGGGAGATACCACTCCTACTGCTCTGCAGCTCACACAGTACCAACTTTTTGGGGGAATCTCTTTGACAGCAGGTTCAATACAGGATACATGGTACATTTCCTCGCATGAATCACATACTAGACAATCCCTCCCATTTGCTTTGCCCCCACAATGCCGACAAGTACAGACACTGTATACACCAGAAGTGTCTATTTTCTCTGATTTATGATGAAAATTAAATTCCTGAGTACTGAACTGTTTTGAAGCCAAAAAATGTAAAATATTTCTCAGAACCAACTAAATCAGTTTCTAAAACAAAATCTAAAAAATCCATGAACATGGTAGTTCTAAAATGATTCATTATTTTGTACATGGCATGAGTCCTTCAAAATTTAGTTTCATAGAAGAATATCTGCATGTTGAGTATCTTACCTGTTCATTAAAGCAAGTCAAAGATACATCTGAGAGGCTCTTTGCAAGAGAAATCAAATCATTACCAATTCCTTGAAGCTTTTTCCACACCTGAAAAAGAGATTTTTCATTTTTTTTAAATGATTGCCACAAGAATCAGAAATTGCAGCTTTCATATAAAGTATTCACCATCAACAAACAAAACCGCACGTCATGTAGTGATTTTGACATTGTTATAAACATACCACGCATGAAAAAATAAATTTAAGTTGAACAAATTTTGATTGCTGCAGGCAACAGAAAATAATTGACATTATAATATCACAATTGACAACCAAAAAAGTTGGGCTGGTCAAAATTAACCTATTAAGGTTTAAATTAAGATATCGGCATTATAGTTGGTATTCAAGTATTAACCCCAAATATCGCTAAAAGTTTTTGAATTTTCATAATCAATTGCTTGTGTGTGTGTCAAAAAAAGTGGAGGCAATGAGGTGGCAATTACATAAGGAAAGCAACTAGAATGCCTGTAGAGTTATTCAGCTATGAGCGTGACATTCAGTGGTGAAATGGGATTTTTAGACGTACAGTTCTCCACAAAGAATTAATATAATACAGGCACATCAGCATCTGAAATGTCAATCTCCCTTTCAATTTTCATACAACTATAAAACATTGTATACATTAACACCATACTACATCTTTCAAAGTTAGAAAAACATGTTGGAGCATCAATAAATCAACATAACAATAAAGCAAATCAATACATTCAACCATTAATTTTAATTTGTAGAGAAGGATGATTGCACAAATTACCAGTTGAATATCCGTAAAAAAAAGTGAAGGTGAATGTTCATAAACTCCATCTTTCATCCTCATGTTTATGAGACTTGAGCCTAAAAGGTTGTCAGCCTTCATTTCTTTGAAATTTTCAACCAGTAGCTTACACAATAAGGTGAACTTTTCAGAAAGCATAATATTAAGGAAAGCACGCTGGCACATCTCAGTGACAGGATGATGAGATTTGTCCAAAGATTCATTAGATCTGAAATCTACATGCTCTTTAGCATGAATTCCATTAGGCATCCACCTTGCTTGTGAGGAGCACTTGTGCTCATCTTTGTCACAAGTATCAAATTCCTATAAAACAACCACAAGTTCAAATAATAATACAAACAAGTTAAAGAGGGAAGGCAATTGAGACAGCTGATATTGTTGGTAAATATGCTATTTGGTAGCAGCACAAACCTCAACAGTCATCATAAGTGCATCTCGGATGCAACCCTGAATACCACCTTCTTTATCATTTAATGACTGATATATGCGCTCAAGGACTACATTTCTACACTGCTTGCGTAAAACATCATTCGAACCATCCAGAGAAGAATGTTTTTCAGGAAGACAGTCTGATGGCTCTTTTGTGGTCTACAAGAAACCACATATAGCAAGGTTAAAAGAATATTTGTTTGAAAAAAGGACCATAACTAGATAATCACAGGGATAGGGAAAAAATTGAATAAAAAAATATACTTTCAGAAACCATACAGATGTAAATAGCGCTCTTTTTTTCACCTTAAGCAAATAATATATTTTACAAAAGCTATACAGGGAGATGCATTGTCCGTTCCATTTCAAATCTCCAACAAATATTGGAATGGATCTAAAGTGTAGGGTAAAGCATAATATGATCACCCGTTCATGTTGCCGGTAGCCTAAAGTAAATAAATCCCACAACACAGCTTTTGATTACACCATTGTATAGTCTCTGATTATTTAGGGCTTGTTTATTATCTATATTTTTTTTGGTTGTTGTTGTCCAATGGTAAAAAGTATATTTATGGGGAAAAAATTGAAAAAACTAGTTTGTGTGTGTGTGTGTGTGTGTGTGTGTGTGTGTGTGTGTGTGTGTGTGTGTGTGTGCAAGTGTGTGTGTGGTTTTCACTTGCTGTAACATTTTTTTCCTTTAAGACATTAAGCAACAAAAACAAACATATTTTATAATATATATTTTAAACAACAATAAAAACCAAAAATAGTATGAATGCTAAATAGGCCATTATTGATCCAGTAACCAAGAGATAAATTTCCATATGAACTTTTGAGGTTTTTTCACCTTTTCTACTGACTTACAAAAATTTATCGCTTAAATAGCCACCAAAATTTCATCATCATAAACACCCATATCCTATAGTGTAATAATAACTAATAAGCCTCTATAGGTACCATTTGATTACCAAGAATGAAAGAGTGGCAATATGAATGTCCCATTCCCAGTTTCAAATATCTAAAAATAAAGTAATAAAGGCCTATTTATCTCACTTCATTTATTCCTAGATTCCAATTCTTGGTCTTTCATTCACAGTGACCAAACAGCAGTGTCTTAAACTTCAAGTTTTGAGACAAACTCAGTTTTAACAGACTTTCACTTCAGCTAGAAAATCCTGCAATTGAACATAAAGTATCAGTGAAGTGATTCTTAACCCTGTGGCAAGGCAACTTCATCAAGGCACAGATGAGGCTCAGAAGGCTAAAGGCATGCTTCTAAAAGGATATGGGAGAATAAAGGAAGAGAAGTATGATCGCAGGAACTAGTTCCATTCCAGTGAATGCTACTCTCATCTTAACTTCTCTCTACTTCCTTCTCCATAAGACATTCTTGACCTCTCTCTAATCCCTCTGCACTCCCAATCCCAAGAAATAAAATTTGGACAGTTATATTTCCTGGGAAAAATACCTGTTTTCTCCTTGTACTTTCCTCTTTTTTTTTTCTTTTTTTGAGTTGAGGCATGAAGGCTATGTTCCAACTATATATGTTTTTATAATTTCTTTGCTTGATTGCTTTGCATATAATTAACAGAAGGTTTAAGAAATTTAAATAGCTTATGCAGGATTTGGACGTACATCCATTGAGCAATGCTGTGATGTGATATTCTCCCATTTAAGCAAAGCAATTATTAGCATAGTTTTTTAGCCTTAGTTATTACAATTATGTGTTATATATCATTTTCACATAAAATACCATACATTTTATTATAACGATATATGTCTCACTTCACTCAATGCCTTCACCTTGTGCCTAACTGGCTGGGCTCCAGGAACCCTTGGTGCTTAAGTGTAAACGATGGATCTGCCAATGCCACAGCAGAAACTAATAATAACATTGCCTCACTGGAAACAATCTGCTTTTGTTTGTGCCATAAGATCTAGCGGCCACCAATAAAGACAGTAAAGAAATGGAAGGCTCTCAATTTTAACAGTTAAATTCAATACAATTTTTCTATGAATAAAGGAGAGTTTTTTTTTTTTTCCTTACCACATTATGCCTTCAAGTAAAAAGAAGGCCAGCATTTTGTGAATGCAAAATAAATGAACAATCATAAAATTGAAACTTTAAAGCAATATGACTGACCCTCTTGCAATTAATATAAGGCAATTCACTAATATAACTAGTTAACTACAAGAATGTATTAGGAACAAAAATTGCCATCATGCTATTTGAAGATCACCACTTTCGTTTTTCTCTATGCAAGATAAACATTTTTCATGTTCATGCTACAGCCAAGCTGCCAAAGTCACTCTAACCAACTAGCTATGTACAAATACACTAACTCATTTTTTACGGTCACAACCCTTGAGGAAAATCTCCTTAGGCCTAAAGCTTTAGTTGTTATTCTTATTCACAAACTTACTCCACAATTTAAAAAAAAATTTGGTTTATGTATGTAAAGCTTACAAGCTTATTTTTTCCATATTCTTCAAAGCAATTTACAGTATTCAACGTATTGTAATTATCACAAAAATCTAAAATTTTAACCTTAACTAGCAACAACATCTTAACCCTGAAAAAATAGAGAGCAAAAGAACAGCAAGTCCATTTTATCAATTGATTAATACACATTTAAAAAAAAAAATCTACTTAAGTTTTGCATGGATACATGGGTAGAGATATACCTCTTCTGCCAATTTACTAGCTTCCAAAGAACCTCTCCCTTCCTCTTGAACTTTATTCTCTGAACTCCACCTAGTGAGTTTTCGCCTCTTGTAAGTTCGCAAACCCTCACTGGGCCCTGAGCCCCCATCACCACCATCATTCCCAATCCTAATCCAAAAACCATTATCCACTGCTTCACTTTTCAAGCACTGAACTGCCACTCCTGTGCTGTCACCGTTACTTGTTCCCTCCTCACCACCCATCTCTTAGTAGCACAAAGAAAAGCCCAGATAACAACAAAACCCTAATTTCGAGGCTTTCAGCACCAAATTAGGGTTTCACCGGAACACCACATTCAAAGAGTTCAAGTTCAATTGAATTGTCAGATAAACAGATACTAAGAATAGAAAATCAATAATATAAAAAAAGGATAATTAGCAATATTTTCTCCAATAAAGTTCACATAAATCCAAGTTCTCAGTTTTGGTAGCCAAGAAAACACATCAAAGAAAGATAATGGATGACAAGAGAAGTGAACGTTGCATCTAACCACTGCTGTTGCTTTCAGTTTTTCAAGTAAAATTAAGCCAAATTCTTGCATGAGAGTTCAGTAAGTGTACATTTATTTTTTATAGCCCAAAAATTGGCAGGTTAAAGATAAAAAAAGATTATATCTTTTTTTATTTCTCTCTTTGTTTGACATTTTCTCAGTAACCAAACAGAGCATTAAACAAACAAATAATTAATAGAAAATCAACGAAGATAGAAAAAGAAACGAGGAAACATACCCGAATATAGTTTTCTTAGGTAAGGAAAACTGAAACCTAAAATCTTAGAGGAAGGAGTTGGTTGGTTTGACGGAGAGAAGTTGCAGGTCTTATCCGTCTAATTTTAAAAAAATTTTAGAACAGAGTCTCTTTGTTCTCTGCTATTTTATTTCCCCACTTTTTTGTTATAATTTATTTTTTTTCTATTAATTGAGCAAGAGGTGGTACGGATCCGGTAGTGGGCAACCCGGATGTGACAAGAACAGCCAGTGGTGTCACTGACACGTGCCGTCCACGATCTGAGTTCGGCGTTGTAAACTTCAAACTGTCAGGCGTCAGCCTGGTACCCCACCACGCGCCGCCTGCTTCATCTTACGGGGGGCTTCTCTTTCTAGATGGACCATAAATTCATGAAATTTATTTTGTTTTTATACCATCTTTCTAAAATTATGTAAGTATTTTTTTTAGAAAATATTTATATTTGGATTAAAAAAAAGCTAAATTAAAATACTAAACTAATACAATTTACATGCAAAACAGAAATTAAGCGGAGAGAATTGATGGAGACCCGCATTAACAACAACCAAACAAGAAGAAACAAGATAATATATAGTAAGTGGAGCCAAATTTTATTAACTTAGCTATTTTGATGTAAATAATTTCGAGCTTAACAATCAGATTTTATCAATAATCTTTAGCATTCTTCAGGTTAAAGAACTTTTATATGGTGTCATAGCAGGCCAGGAAAACTCAAATGAATTCGTGGCTTCCGCATGTAGTATAAATAATAATTGAATCTAAAAAATTTAAGTTCAATCAATTACACTTGAGGAGAGAAATTTCACCAAATATCAAAGCATGCCACAATCCGGGACTTGGAAAAGCATAATGAGCAGTGCCAAAACGAGCCACACCCAAATGAATCTATGGTGGTCAACGTATATAAGTGAATCTATAAAACTTAAATTCAATCCGGTTGCACTTAAGGGAAGTGTTGAAGTCCCACATCAACAACAAGTAAGGAGAAACAAGATAATATATAGCAAGGAAAGTTAAGACTAACTGGTTTAAGCTATTTTGGTGAAAGCAATCTTGAGCTAAACAATTGAATTTTACAAACAGTTTTCAGCACTTTTCTTGTCAAAGAAATTTCAAAAGAATATTTAAATATATAGTGCTTGAACTTTAAACGATTATGTAATGAAAATAAAAGATAAAAATTTTCTCCAATATCTTGACTCTATAAATTGTAAAGAAAAATATTGCACTTGTTGGACAAAGTCATTCTAGTTGTTTAAAAAGAAACCCACTCAAGGAAAGACTTTTCACTCTGGTCAATGTTTCATTTGTGAAAAAATGTTTCTCTAAAGATTGTCTTCAGAAGCTCGACGAGGTATTTAAGCTAATCCAACAAATTTATCAAAGTAAACACCTTTCCTTTGAAAATGCTAACATTGAAGCATTGTTCTTTGAATAAGAATATGCCACTCATGAGACTATCTTTGCTTTAGATGAAGTTTATACAAAAGAAGAAGAATATTCTAATCAATAAGAATTCTAACATTATGTTCCTATTTATACTTTTCAAATATGTTTTCTGCTCAATCAACCATACCAATTTTGTTGGTTCACATTCATGTATTATAATATAAGTATGATAAGCCAATTCCAATCACTGGCTTTATAGATATTAAAGCACATAAAAGTATAATGAATCTAATAGTATTGCTTGAAAAAATATGGATTTCACACTTAGTATAATACCCATACCTAAAGCAATCGAAATATGCTCTTGAAAGATGGGATATTCCATTAGATTTTGGTAATATGAAGTCTAGTCAGAATTATAAGATATTCTTGTGCAATTCAGAGAAAAGAGATGTTTGGTTGCCAAGTTGGTGATATTCGAGTGCCGAACATCCCTAGCAAGAGAAATATATAAAAGGGAGGTATAGCTGCTATTTTCTTTATTATAATTCCACTAAAGCAATGAGAGAGAGAGAGAGAGAGAGAGCATGTAAAGCATGTCCGTGGAAATGTGAGCCCATTGGGCCTAAAGGAAAGAATGTTATGTTTATGTAGTTTTTGTGGGAATTAAGAGTAAACATGAGAAGTGGTAGCCCTATAGACCCAGTTCAAGTAAAGGTATTCAGGCTTGTTATGGGTATCGATGGCCTTAAGCCTATCCGTGCCCTAGCACCAAAAACGATCCTGAATTTGGGCCATTGCACTTGGAATATTTTTTTACCCACAAATGGACAAGTCTTTAGAACATATCTCATCACTAAGAGGCATATTGGGATTCAGTTTTTCCTAGAGTGCATCATTTTGACTTGCTCATAGGATTTGATGCCTGTTATTAAGCCTAAAGACTCTAGATCCTTCTTAAAAGCATCAAGTTTAAGAAGCTCTTTAAACCATTCACAAGTATACAAACCATATTTGCACTAAAAAATGCTCCACAAAGTTATGAAGAATACAAATATCTTTTCCTCATATCTTATGCAGACTCCATGTTGATTTTCATCATTGATCCTTCACCACTATAGCAAAAGCAATATTTTTCTTTTTATCAAACTTCCTTTTAAGTTTAATGAATACATCAATCGTACTAAGGTCACCCATCTAGGAATGACTCCAATATATTTTTCACTATCTTAATAAGAATGCCAACAACTCATTGAACAAGGCTTAATTGAGTCAAACAATTCAAATTGGAATTAAGAAGCATTTTACGTTGAAAAAAAAATCAAAAAAGATAAAAGAAAAGAATAGGTTAGTAATTGATTATAAGTCTCTCAATTATTTTTTAAGAGATGACAAGTTTTTTTTAACCAAATTTCAATACCTTTTTTACCCACCCAATGAAAATCATTTTTTTTTTCTAATTTGGAGTAATTTTTATCCATTGTCCCCCAACATAGGGGCTATCTCAATTTCATCCCTCAAATTTAGTTTGTTTCAATAATATCACACAACTTTAGTTTTGTTTTAGAAATCATCTCTTTAACCTATTATAGCAAGTTTTCGGGATACCAACCGCTCTCTCTTCTCTTTGCATTTCTCTCCACTCTCCTCTCTCTCTCTCTCATATTCCTCTATCATTTCCTTTCTGTATCATTTTGCAAATTTCTCTCTATTGCTCTCTCTATCGTTTTGTAAATATGAAACCATTCAATAATCCGCCTATTGATACTCAAAGTAACCCCAGGAAACCCACAACAAAAAGATGATTTACACAACAATTCTTACCTACAATTTTTATTGATATCACATACACAAAATCAAAACAAAAAATGAACAAATTTTATTCAAATCAAATGTTAATTTATTCAAAATTACAAATTCAAGTTCACTTGATTTAAAATAGTCCCGCAAAAACTTAGAATGAATTCTCAAAATTCACATCAATTAAAATAAATGAATCAAACAATTAAAACCCATACACAAATTTCTTCAAACCATACCATCTAACCATGTGCAGATTCACATTGGGGGCAATGGAGGCACTTGCATATTTTTATTATTGCCCTCACTCAAAAAGAAAGCTTTGCCCTCACGGCTCACTAACCCTTGATTATTATGACCCATTACTCGTGTTTACATTAAATTGAGCATAGTTAATTAATAGTCCATTATTCATCTTTACTCATACAATATGCCCCATTAGCCATGTTTATATCTTAGTCATTTTCCTCTTTCACTTTTTTCATTATAGAATGTACAGGTTTGCCTCTTCTAAAATTATATTCTGAATCCACCTTTGAATCTAACAATGCTTTTCTAGCTATTAAATTCTTCTCCAACAGTTGATTCCTTACTTCATTCACTAACAAAATTTGTATGATGATGTACCTATCATGAACTATGAAAAGAGCATAGTGAGCAGGGAAATTACATTTGTCATGTCTCCAAAGAGATTAATTTCTTAAATTATGAGATCCCTATATTAAAACAAACCATTTCTAAGCGCACCTAACCAATAATTCATGAAAGAAAGGGTGGAAAATTAAAATCAAAATACAACCTAAATCTCGCTCTGTAGCTCAATTTACATAAAAACAAGAAAGAGATATAGAACAAAGAGATAGAAATGGAAGAGAGAGGAGGAAGAGAGGGAAAAGAGATGATTAGGAGAGAGATTGAAAGAAATAAGGGAGAGGCGGACTGATTTGTAAAATAGACAAAAAAATTTTAGGTATTTGATTCTAATTACTTATTCTTTAAAAAATTACGTCTATAGCATATTCCACATACGGCAAAATAATTATAGCTTTTTTATAAGCAGTCTCGTGGTCGACACTCAACAGCCTTTATTTCACTTCATTCCACTCCTCATCACCCAAGTCCGGAAAGGCGCCCAGAAAATGACACGCGGCCCCTGTGAGCAGCATTCCCGGGTGGAAACCGACACCGATACGGATTCCGATGCCGAAACTATGCGGTGCATATCGTGCAAAGAGGAATACGGGACGATTGACGCCGGAACATGCAAGGAGTGCTACGAGGAGGCTAGCGAGACCGAAGAAGAGCTCAAGAGAGAGATCGAAGATCTCAAAGCCAAAGTTGCCTTCTTGCGATTCTGGTCTCCGCTGGATCACCACCACAGCAATAGGTCCTCTGGACCCTGTTTCACTGACGTCGTTTTGGTCGCCTCCTCCGATAGTGGACCAACTGGGTCTCCCTTGTCTGTCCCTGCCCATAAGGCTGTTTTGGTTAGTACCCATATCCCCAATTTGGATGACTAGCGTTATCTGGATAGCTTGTTTGTGGGCGCGTTTGGTATTTATTTATTTTTCTTTCAGCGGGTTTTGATTGGTTTTCAGAATTGCTTTGATTGCAATGCATAAGGTCGTCTAATCAAATGGTTTTATGTGTTCTAGATCAAGACAGAGATTAGGGAGCTGAAGAATTATAATTATAGATGTGTCATTAACAGATTTATAGTTGGATAATGGAAGCTGTAAGTCTTCTGTCATGTTTGAGCAGACCACTGCAAAAAGTTACTAGCAAGCTTACAGTCAAGATTCTATAATGGTCACACAATAATACTCAAGAAAGAAAGTTAATTTATCAAGTAATCGGACATTTTTTTTGTCTTTATGCCATGTTCCAATCTCCAACATAAGTGACTTAGTGGGCAGGAGTGAGAATATTCGAGCATGCAGGTTCTGATTGTATTTGCATACTTCTTCTTGTAATGTTTAAGTTGGTATGTCTGGTAACATCTTACCATTATTTGGTATCATAAAGAGCCAATTCCTTCGTTCTGAAGACTTTACTGAATTGTGCGCTTCGCACATCCCATAGCAGTGATGAATATTAAATTCTACACTAGATTGGCCGGCCCTGTCATTCATTATGCTATTAACAATTTTTTTTTTTTTTTTTAAATGCTAACTACAAATGTATCATGTATGCATGCTAGTTTACCACTTTGTATGAGGATATTCAATGCCAAGTTCCACTAGAGTCGCATTTTAATTTTGAATTTGCAGCTTCTTTTAGTTGACATTGCCTACTTATAGAAGAAATCAATGTATTCGCACATGCATGTGTATGAGAATATGCTTGTTTTCACTTAAATAAAATATGTCATAAGGTTCTTAACGTGTCTCATTTCCTGCTAGCAGTTTTCAACCTTTTTATAACCATTGACTTTTCTATTCTACTTTTATCCTTGTTCTTGATCCATCCCTTGTTTCATTTAAATTTACTTTAATTAACTTAGATGTGGTTAGAGAGTTGATTTATGGTTTGCCTTTTAACTTTTCATCTAATAAATGTAGGAGTTCACTTTTTATTAGCTTGGGCATTTGATCATGTTGAATTGCATTGTTATTTATTAGTGTGTACTTGACAGAACATCAAGTTGCAGACAACTAGGCAAGAGAAAATATGGATATGTGATTTGAGGGATTAGGAATTTGATACCTGGCATGCATATGGATTCAATGATGCAATTTAGGGACACAATATCCCTTTTTTTTTAATAAAAACTACAATTTTTTTTTTCCTATAGTAGTGCATGTAGAGGTGGGGAGCATATAAACCATAGGGGAAAAGTTTTGCTTTTTGCCTTGATTGGATATGGTCTGAACAACACAATAGATAATGTTGGGAAATTTTATCATGTTTTGGGATTGCTTTGTACATTTATGTGTTCAGGCGAGTCGTTCTCCAGTGTTTAAAGCAATGCTTGAGAATGAGATGGAAGAAAGCCGTAGTGGCACCATCAAGATTAGTGATGTATCATATGTTGCCCTTCGCACCTTTGTCAACTATTTATACACTGCTGAAGCATGCCTCGATGAGCAAATGGCCTGTGACCTTTTAGTGTTGGCTGAAAAATATGAGGTGAAGCATCTCAAGGCTTATTGTGAGAATTTTTTGGTGTCCAAATTGAACTGGGACAATTCAGTCCCAAGCTATGCCTTTGCACACCAGCACAATGCTAAGCATATGCTTGAAGCAGCATTATCATTGATCACAGACAACATGGACAAGCTTACCAAAAGGGAGGAGTACATGGAGCTTGTGGAGAGTGATCCTCGGCTTGTAGTGGAGATTTATGAAGCTTATCTCTCCAAGCAGGTTAATACGGCGGCACAAAAGATTCTTCCATGAAGCCATTGGCAAGTGTGGTTCTGTTGATTATAGGTCTGAATGCTGAAATGTATCAGTGAATTTGTTGGAAGTTTTATACTTTATATGGATGAATGACATTGGTATGTCAAGGGGGTTTCGTCTAGGATGGGTAAATACTATCGCCTATTGGATATGTACTGGTGCTTGAAAAAGCAGCTTTGGATATACATGGCACTGGTCTGGTTTATAGGACAGGATTGGAACTGGACAGACGGTTCCGGTTTGGGGAGGGGAGGGACCGGACTGTCTATGTCTGGCTCCTCATAATTCTTGTCGGTCCAGTACCCTTTTTGGGGCTATTCCATATTTTATTTTGGGCAGTTTCGATTCTGATTTTGGTTTGTGCACAGTTCAATATAGATGGATTCAGTTTTAATTAAAATGTGTAATTTTATATGGAAATAGGTCTTTAATTGAGGTTTTTAAAAAATGGAAATTGACTTAATTTTGGGAGATAGATTTTAATTAAAAATTGAAAGTAAAAATGGACTTAATCGTGTAATTCTAGAAAGTCTTTTTCCTGGGACATTGGACCGACTGGTTCTATTCAAATTTCCATGTAAACTTTGGTAAGTCTGATCTTAATTGGAAGATTGTCTTTGGCATAGCCCTGTGGTTAGCTCTATCCTGTCTCAGTTACGTAAAGGTTCAATTTTAGAAATTGTCGACTGCTTCTAGTCCTGATTTTTATTGAAACAGTTTCAGTTCCAAACCAGACCAGATTGGATCATGTCTAGCTTTGGACAGTCATGACAGAGTCATAGCTATGTCAGCTAAAATTTGAAACCCGACGATACATGTGTAAACTTTCAGAACAAAGATGTGAAAACACAACATTGAGAAATGAAAAAAAAAATCTACATTTTCCCCTTGAATTGAAACTATACAGTTTCTAAGAAATTCATAAAGAACTTACAAAAATGGTTACAACAAAAAAGTGCACTAATTTTTTTTTTGGGCCAAGAGGGAAGGAAAAAAGATGATTAATTTAGTGAGGGCAGAGATCAAATTAAAAGGAAAAGCTTATGGCATACGTTTCTCACAAATCAAAATCTTCCAGCTTGCATGTTCACCTTCACCTGTGTCACGAAGAAAAGGCACCCAACCCATGGCTTTTGCTATCTCTTGAAGTTCATCCATAACAGATACAGAATCACGAACATAAACAATTCCATCAGGTCTTAGAATCCTATCCATCTCAAGCATTATGGTCGAAATATTGCATTTGTGCCTAGTGCAGGATAAAATAAAATTTTGCAGATGTTTATATTTAGTCTCCACAAGGGAGGTGAAACAAATTTAAAATGGGACAAATGCAACAAATATGGCTTCGTACCTTTTCTGCTCGACAGAGAACAGACCTGCTGCGTGTAATAGGTCATATGTTCTGGGGTAAGTGTCAAATGGCTCGCACCTGGGAAACAAATTTTTGAGAATCACAAGTCAAATGGCTTGGTAGGAAATCAAAGACAGAGCAATCAAAGCATTCTAAAGCTACTTAGTCAAAATTAACTTCGCAATCCATGCATCGAACATCCAAGCATATGGGGTTAGAAGAACTGTACTTTAAAACAGGTACTAGAATGTGCATTGTCCATACCAGTCATGCATCACTCCTATAAGCCCACGGTCATATATAACAGGCAAGGTATTGAACCCACTAACAGGAACAACATTCATAACCCAGCAATCGATCTGAAGATCATGTAATGCTGCTGCAAACCTGCCATATTCAAAATGACCAACAAATTGTACACAATCATGACATGCATTGCTCCAGCCTCTATGTGAAATCCATGATCACATTAAATTTGGGGAAGATTCTAAAATTGTGCTATTACTATGCATTTGCATTCAAATGTAATGATAGCAATTAGCAAGAAAATGATACCCTCCAAATCCAGCCCTCATGTCCATCACATTTCGGAAGTTCATTTGTTTCCATCGGAAAGCTCTAACATAACTTTCTATTATGTCATTCCAATATTTTGACTCTGCCTTGAAGATTTCCTTTCTGGATATTGAGGCATCCATTGTTATGATCTGCAGTCTATCTGGTGGATAATGAAGGCGCATAGGCCATGTAATAACATTGGGCCCATAACCATTCTCAGGCAGTAGATTTATGCATGCCCTCAAGCTGATATACCTGCAAAAGCATCACAATTCTTGGACATTATCGTTTAAATAAATAGTGCTTACTTTGGTCCTCTTTCAAAACTGTTAAACAGGATGCATATGTGTTTTTACTTCAAAACTTCAATTGCTATGATCATTGATTTACACTCTAACCATTTTCTTGTGCTATTCAAATGATCTTACTCTAAATATTTCTTTTAAATTATGCATGGATTTAGACATGAAAAACAACTGGTATTGGCAGGATTACCAATTTGACAAATTGCTGTTATCCCATGCTCAACTTAATTAATCAGAAATGAAATAGGCTGATTTAAGCCACAGGCAGTTTACTGAGATGCATTATATATATATATAAAAACTTTTGTGGGAAATTTTAATATATTATTCTTCTTCTTAATTTTTGCATATTCTAGATAAGCATGAACATGAAGGTAATTTTGGACCAGGGCATACCAGACATTGTCTGGATCATCATTAGAGTCACAAAGTGGAGGTTGTGCTCCAGCATCACGATTAAGGTAGCAGCTGTTGTTTAATGGCTTCTGCCATATGGCAATTGATCCTTCCTTCTTTACCAGTTCCCAACAAATACGACTAGTAAGGTCCTGCATTTCTGCACACAACATTACAAACATTACAAATAAAGCAATCAGAAGGGATAAGATCCTCGTGAACCTCACCTTTTACACTACCACCAAGATATAAGGATAACACTTGTAATACAGAAAGGTGCTAGGATTATAAAGATATTGCAATAAAGACAATGGGACTTCAGAACAGAATAGTGAAGAAATATAACATGATTGGATACCTCTCCATTGCTCCGGCAGATTGTCTTCATGTTTATATACAGGTTGCACAGACCACACAAAGTATCCTCCTGCCCTTAGCATCCGGTTTGCCTCGAGGAGCAAAATTCCATCTTCATTACCGCCAAAGAAAGAGATTTTAATGAGTATGAGTGTGTGTAGTTGGTGGTTACATATATGTTAAAAAAAAGGCTTCATATTGAATACAAGGATTTGTACACTATAATGCTTGGAATTGAGTAGGTTACAAAAAATACCATCACGAATCCAATCAATTCTACATCTTGAGCAGTGTATCAAATCAAAAGCTTGGCTTGGATACAACAAACGACGAGAAGCAAATGCTGCTGCCATGGCGGGAACTCCACGCTCCAGTGCAAATTGTATCTGGTTCTCATGGGCATCTTTTAGCGCTATTGATAGAGTGATCACATTGCGCTGTAGCAAAAAGGCACCAAAACTTGCTATTCCACAACCAATATCTAAAGCAACACGGGTGTGTCGGCCAAATGCAATAGCAGGAACCATCTACGCATTGAAATCAACAGAGTGATCAATATGATGCAGATAAAAGTAATAACTAGTGGCAATTGTACAAGAATCCAACCTGTGAAATCTGGTTTAAGTATTCATCTACCCCATGAATAAACTGTCTTCCACCTCGTGGAAAAAATAACTTATCCCCTTTCCTTGCTATCCAATTCTGGCCATTCTTATCTTTAACCAGACGTATACGAGGCACATTACTGAACCACACCTATTACTAGAAAATACCATTATTAGGGGAAAAAAAAAACTTTGCTCAAAATCTGAACTAGGCCAAGCAATTAAAGCTGTGAACGATACTCAAATTGATCCACAGAAGGAAATTTACTGAGCAATATTCAGAAGTATGAACTGTTATAAAGAAAGAAATAAATCCTTTCCCCATACATTACCTCGTCTCTGCTCTTGGGCCACGGTATGGATCTCTTGTACCCTTTAGGCATTGGCACCAAGCAATCCAGCCCCTTGCCTACTTCAGGACAATGTCTTTCGAACCTTTCCACACTGCCACTCAGATTCAGCCTTGTAATCTCCTCTACATTGTCCAAACAAGGTATATACTCGCTCTTCGTCTCTTCACACACCTTGTACTTCTCATACCTGACTCTAACCCCACTGTCATTATTCTCTTCTTTCTTCTCTTCCTCTCTCCAATCGCTCAAATTCCTCAGCTCCTCCATGGCGCTCGAATCGAACTCCCCAATGTCAAACTCCACTGTCATCGCTCCAGTCTCGTCCACTATCCCGATCCTCGGGGCCTCCGTTACCCACGGTAGCGGCTGACGCCGCCGACTTGAATTTGAGGATGATCCCGTTGTTGGGGATGGCAAAGGTTGTGGTGAAATGGATGGTGATATGGAGGTGTTGACGCCTCCAACAGCAGAGGTGGAGGCATAGGAAACGGCGGATGGAATGGAAGGCAGGTGGTAGAAGAGGGCGAAAAGAGAGAGGGAAAGAAGCGCAACGGCTGCAATTTTGACAAAGTAAGGACCTTTAACGATATCCACCGCGGCGGTGACTATCGCGGTGGGTTTCATGGCTTGCGATAGGACTGTAAGTTAAGAGGAGAAAACGACGGCGACAGTGGCGCCGGCGAGCAAGGGTAATAATGGAAGAGACGAGTAATGGTGGTGGAGGACCGTAGACGGTACGACGAGAAGTGAGTTGGGAGTTCGGAGCGGGAATTTATGGAATGTGATTGAGCGCCTTGGCTGTTGCTACTTACTATTGAAGTTGGTGAGGAGCGCACGTGGATTTTGATGTGGCGGCTGATTGGATGGGTCCCATTGGAACTTTCTTTACTGAAATGAGGGTGTCAGTCTGAGGTGACATGGCAATATAAGAAGGGAAAAGTTGTCTGACGCGTGTCATGAATCGTAGGAGAAGACAGGGAAATATTTTTGCATTAAATTAATACAATATATAAATGACAAATGTAGTCCAAATCACATATGAAATAATCAGAGTCAGGGAATAGTCTGATCGTTTCGTCGTCGTTTAGTGGAAAGGTTTTTGTTTCCGATGTCCTTATTTATTTTTTAAGATCAATCACGGTGAGAAAAAAGAATTCCTTTTTTTTTTATTAATATATCACCTGTTTAATTTTTATTAAATAAAAAATATATAAGAAATAAATATATAATTTTAAAAAAAAAACATTGAATTTATATATAAAATTAATATTATTAATTTAATTTAATCCCACGAGCCTTAGTAACATGTAGGCCTGAAACAGTTTTCGGTATAAATTAAAAAATCGAATAGAATCGACTTATTTTAGTTTTATTGGTTCGATTTTTTAATTTTATTGTTGCAATTCAATTTGAAACTTTTAGTGCATTTGATTTTCGGTTCGATTAAAATTAAATAGTAAAATGGTCCAAGTAATTTTTCAGTCCAAGATGCATAAGTCTTAAAACCCTTATTCAGTCTAATTATCTATTTAAGTCCAGCCCAGAGAATAGAAATTAACTTAAAATATTTCGGTTCAATGTAAAGGAACAGAACCGAATTGAATCATTATTTTTCGATTTAGTTCGGTTATTCTTAAATAATCGATTTGATTCAATTTACTTTTTTAAATGATTCGGTTTTTCAGTTTTTGAAATTTGGTTTGGTTCGAAACCGAACTAACCGAATGCTCCCTAGTTATATGGACCAAAAGATGGAGAAACAATAAAACTTGTAGGAAAATAAAATTTTGATTTTAGGTTCTTCATGAGACCATACACCCTTCCATTCCTTCAACAAAATAAAGCAAAAATTCAACAGGTTGTTTAACATTCTAACTCAAAGATACAAGTAAAAATGAATTTATTTTTCTTAATGTTGTTTTCGGATTTGTGGTAGCTCTTATGCCATTCTAATCAAATCTGATAACTTGTATGTTCTAACAGGAGCATGAATTTAAAATATACACAATATAAAGAAAAAAAAAACAATATTGTGATTTGATAGTAAATTTCAAGATTTGTGAGAACTCTTTAAATTTTATTCTAGATGGATTTTTTTAAACTCTTATAAAAATTGCTAAAATAAATAAATTTTATATTTATAATATTTATATTAGTTCATACTACGGTGAGCATTGATCTTTGCTATCACTATAGGTTTTTTGAGTTAGGTCATAATTTGAGTCCATGTAAGATATATTTAAAATTTAAGTAATATCAAAACATAATAAATTATTCGTAAACATGAAAAATCAATAAATAAATAATTAAGCATCTATTTTTATAGTGAGAAAAAAAAGGAAAATGGTAAGAAAAGAAAAAAATAATTTTCTTATTTTGTGGGAAAAAAAAGAAAAAAAAATTAAAAGTATAATATAATACCCCTGTTTTGTAAAATGAAAAGAGAAAGGGAAAAAAAATTGTGACAATTTATATAAAAAATACATTTTAAATCATTTTGTTTTTCGCTTAAATTGAGAGAAAATGAGTTGAAAATAATATTATGAATAAGTTGTTTTATTTTTTATAACAAAATAATTTTACTTTATAATAAAATAAAATAACCATAAAATTTACCAGATAAATTATATTAGCAAATTTTATTGAAAAACTATGAAAGCATGTTACTTATTCATCATAGCAAATTACGTTAAATTAAAAAAAAAATTAATTACGCCATATAGTATTCACAATAATTTTTTTTTTCATTAAGTTAATAAAATTATTCTTAATTATGAAAAACATCAATTTATAAAAATTATATAAGATTAATTATAAAATTTTATTAAATTATCTTATTTTCCTAAAAAAAAAAACTTAACTTTATAATAAAAGAAAATAACTATAGAATACACCCTATATGAAATATTTAACACAATTGGAGATTGGGCTTGGCTGATAAACATTGAAATGGGCAATTCCTACATTTAAAATAATTCCTTCGAAAAATTTTATTTTTATTAAAAAATTATTTAGTTTTTTATTAATAAAAAATATTTTTCTGTTAATATTTTTTGAGTGACGTAAACGCTGAAAAATAAAAAATTATTATTTTAGAAAAATATTTTATTATCAAATTTACCTTTCTAGATTTGAATTTGACCAATCACATTAATACAATACAATTCCATTTGCATAAAATTAAATATAGTAAAATCAAGAAAATAAAAAGTCAAATAATATAAATATTACTTAATATTCATTGTGATATGTCTCTTCGAAATTTCAAAGTCAAGCCCACGCGTAAATTGATATACGTGATTTAATGTTGAAGATAAATACAAAAAAAATAAAAGTCTTCCTTGAAAATTCAGCCAGGCCATGATGTCTATGTTTATATTTATATAGTAAAAATTTGATAAATTGAATTGAATTAACGAAAATATTTTTTTTTATTTAACTTAGTTTATTCAACCATTAATTTAGTTTAATTTCTTCATTTAAAATATAATTTATTTAATATTTTATTAAATTTTAAACTGAATAAATTAAATTAACCAAATGCTTCACCTTTCATATTCACATGAGTTACTCGGAAATCAAGAGTTTTGCCTAACGTTTTGAACAAATCTGTGGCTACAAATAAATTCCATGGATCCTTCCAAACCCAACTTGGACGTGTGAGTTTCATCAATTATATTTTTCAATTTTATCTTAACATGACTGATTTTATCCATTAATCATCATTATCTATTATTTCAAAATGGATGTATTGTTTAATCACTCTACAAGAAAATATCACCTCCATTAATAATAGCATTGTGAGGATATGAGTTTGAAATATCGAATCATGGGATAACTTTAAGATGCGTTTCGTATAAGGTTTAAAAATTTAAAATTAAATATTAATTTTGTATTTTTTATTTTAAAGAGAATAATTATTTATTTAATTTCTAAAAAAATAAATTATAATTAAAAGTTAATCTAGTTGTTTTAATAATCTAAATAATATTAATAAAAGATTATAAATTATAAATATTATCTTGTCCGAGTTAAGAGGAGTGAACACTGTTTGATTTGAACTGAATAAATGAAATCGAATCGCTTTAATTCAAAATTTTGGTTTAATTTTATTTTGAATTTTAAGAATTTGATTCAGTACAGTTTTAGAGAGAAAAAAAATAAGTTAAACTGAACTAAACTGAAATATTTTATTATCATAGCAAATTTATGTATTATATATGTTTTTATATTTATAAATTATTTGCTTTCATTCTTTGATTAATGGCTATTAGATGCAAATCAAGATCAAATTCAGATCAAATAATTTAAAAATTAAGTCTAAATAATAAAACCTATCAAAACCCAAAAACTTATTGATTCAAATAGAACTGAATTAGGGCAGCTCGATTTGATTCGATTTTTTATGCATTTCGACTTGATTCAATTTTTTAAATATTTGATAATTCAGTTTTAATAATTTAATTTGATTTGAATCGAATACTCAACCTTATGAGCTAGCTTTTTATTGCGTCATAATGTAGTTAGAGCGACTTTGTAGTTTTTATGTTTATTTCTCCTCCCTATCTATAAAAACAAAAAAAATTACAAGGATCATAATTATCTTTATTAACATGCCACCAAACACTCCATAAGAATATAATTTTTATTTATAATTTTGTTTTATAAATATGAAAATATATCATTTATTTTTAAATTATTATACTAAACAGGGGATCTAAAATGGTGTATATATCTGACAGTTACAGAAGTAGTTAGAGAAGTTTTGCATACGGAAAATTTTCTTTAAACCAATAGAAGTAAAGTATATATATTTCTCTCATGAGGACTTTGACCAGTACGGCAACGTACCCCATAGTTTCCTTCTGCAAAACTCCAAATGACTTGTCCACGGCTGTGTCTGCTACAGTAATAGAGCTGTGTTTAGAATAAGATTCATCAAATTGAAGCCAATTCATTTCAAGATTCATAAAATTATACACACGCAGCACAAGGGTTTTAATTTTCCTTGATGAATTAATCCAAGAAATTCACTAGTAAAGATTCTGCAGATATACATGTAGATTGCATTCAGATTGTTGCTGTGAGAATGAGAAAGAAACTGACAAGAAAACTCTGCTAAAAGCAGATAGATTAAGCTGGATATTGATAATATCTACTGGCTAGTTAGCATGCAACATCATGTTCTTGAATTCTTGAAAATCAAGAACTCCATCCAAGTTTGTATCGTACACATGAATCATACTTCTACAATCTTTTCCACTCGTCTCATCCCACAATCCCAGTCTTGCCAACACGCTTTGAAGTTCCTCGCAAGAAATGAAGCCATCCCCATTAAGGTCGAACACGTTGAACGCTTTAGCGAGGTCCTGCTCTTCCTTCTCCTCCACTATTTCATTCTTGTCATCGTTTTGCTTAGTTATGGAATCGTAAAATAATAAGAACTCATCGAAGTTGAGGCTCGACTTTCCCACCGAAGACTCCAGCTCCTCCAGGCTGAAATTGACCCCGATTCTCTCCAGAAGCCAATTAAGCTCATCTAAACTCAAAAGACCATCACCATTTTTGTCAAGCTTCTGGAAAATCCTGTGCAAATCTTTGGCTTTGAGAGGACACATATTGCAGAGAAGTCACCAGAGAACACTAATGAATGATTTGGCAATTGGTATATACCATTGACTATAAGCTATAGCTAAGTTGATTTTTAATATTGCAGGGTCCTATATATAGAGAGAGAGACTGAGAGAGAGAGAGAGAGAGAGAGGACGTAGGAGAGTGACATGGGCCAAACTCAGCCATTAATTCTTTCCTTTGCGTATCAAGGATATGCTGAAGGAAGTTTGCAAGAAACTTCGCGGGATGCAACAAATAAATTTCTGAAGATTGACGAATTTTTTTTCCTTATTTTCTAAACGCATTTAATAAGCAAGGTAAAATTAGGCTAAAGAAAATAAGATAATTTATTGTCATTGCACCAATTTTATTATTTACAAATAAAAATATCTAAAATATGAAATTTAAATAGAAAATTCATCAAAAAAGGTTAAAAATAAAATTCAGAAACATGCACTCAAACTTCCAAAAATAGAAAGCCAGATTTGGTTGGAACTGTGTCCATGTCATGCACCGAGGAAGATCAAGTGTAAATGTTGATCTTTTGCGGTCTTTGATGTTGCATTCTTGTCTTGATACAATTGAAGAAGGGACATTTGGCACTGATAAACAGGGATACCTAATCTTAATTTGTGGATGTTAGGTAAAAACATTTTAGAAGATCTGGCAAGTTCCGTATTCGTTCACAAGAAGGAAGTTCTATTTAGTTCCTTGGTTTGGCATTTTGTAGATGCATTGCATGCAGGTGTTTGTGAAGTCCAGAAGCACCAATAATGGCCGACTTTATGGTTCTATGCTTTGGTGATATTGAGGTAGGACACGTGGATTCAGCTGGTTTTGGATATTTGTTTCTTTTGTCGGTTGGGTTTTGTTTCCTTCTCCATTCCTTGGTATAATTAGCAAGATTTCCAGTTGGGTCATTTGAAACTCTTCACTGCTATGAAGAGCCATTAATCCCTGCTGCATTGGCCGAGTCAAGAACGTTTATGGAGATCCCTGCTTTTGTTCCTTTCTATAGCAAAACAAAATTACAGCAACCTGGAAAGTCTTTTTGTTACACAGTAATACTACAGCCAAGCAATTGCAAAAGTATGAAAGAAATGAATCTTTATTATGATTGATAACTGTTTGTACAAATGCTTGTATACAGAATGAAGAATAGAGGAGGGAAGGCTAAATTGAATAACAAACTAACTAATAACTTCCTAATAGATAATTTAACTATCTGCTTTTACAGCAGTTAATACCCCCACACAAGTTGAAGAATGTATGTCTATCATTCCCAACTTGGCAACTAAAGTTTGAAAAGGTGAAACAGCAAGGGCCTTAGTGTAGATATCTGCCAATTGAGAAGTGGAAGCAACGAGAAGCAAATGAATGAGGCCAGATTGAACTTTCTCACGGACAATATGACAATCAAGCTCAATATGTTTTGTTCGTTCATGAAAAGTTGGATTAGTAGCAATATGTAAGGCTGACTGGTTATCACAGTAAACATTAGCTGGTAACTTGTGTGAAATTTGAAGATCATCAAGTAAATAAACAATCCATTTTAGCTCACAATAGTAGCAGCAAGTGCCCAATACTCAGCTTCAGAGCTTGATTTAGAAACAATACTATGTTTCTTGGATTTCCGGTTAATCAATGACTCACCAAGATAAACGCTATAACCAGTGATAGATCTGCGGGTGTCAATGCAACCAGATCAGTTAGAATCACTAAAGGCCTTGAGCTGGATAGTAGAGGATGATGGAAAGAAAAGGCCTCTGCCAGGAGAATGCTTGATATAGTGAAGCACTCCATGTAGAGCTTGTTGATGAACACTAGCAGGCTTGGCAAGAAACTGACTTAATTGTTGCATAGCAAAAGAAATATCTGGCCTCGTTATAGTCAAATAAAGAAGTCTTCCCGCAAGTCTTCTATAAGAAGAAGAGTCTGATAATGGATCTCCAGTGTTAACACCAAGTTTGAGGTGTGTGTCCATTGGAGTAGAAGCAGGCTTAGCAGAAAGATATCTAGTGTCAATGAGAATTTCCAAGGCATATTTGTGTTGGCACAAAGAAATTCCTACTTTGGATCTTGCTATTTCTAAAACCAGGAAAAATTTCAAAGTACCCAAGCCCTTGATCTTAAAAGAGTCATCAAGAAGCTGTTTAATTCTCAAAATCTCAAGAAATTCATTTCCAATAAGAATGACATCATCAACATACACAAGAATTGCAGTGAAAGAAGTGCCATTTTTGTTAACAAATAAGGAGTAATTTGACTTGGATTGTGTATAACCACACTTAACAAGTTCCTAGGACAACTTTGAAAACCATTGCCTGCTAACTTGCTTGAGTCCATACAAGGACTCTTGCAGCTTACATACTTGATTTCATTTAGAAGACTTAAAACCAGGAGGTAGCACCATGTAAACCTTCTCACTAAGATCCCCATGGAGGAAAGCATTGTTAACATCGAGCTGATGCAAATGCCAATTATGAATAGAAGCTAAGGCCAAAAGAAGTCTGATGGTAGTCATTTTTGCTACTGAGGAGAATGTATCGAAATGATCCACCCCTTCAGTTTGAGTATAACCCTTTGCCACAAGCCTAGCATTAAATCTCTCTATACTACCATCTGATTTGTATTTGATTTTATACAACCACTTGCATCCAATGGGGACTTTACCAGGTGGTAAATCAACTAGGGACCAAGTGTTATTCTGCTGAAGAGCAGCAATCTCAGTAGCCATGGCCTGTCTCCGGTTCTCATGTTTGACAGCTTGAGTGTAAGATTTAGGCTCAATTGTAGTGGAAATGGAGAATATGAAATGGGAATGAGAAGAAGGAAGATTAGTATAAAAAATAACAGAAGAAAGAGGATATTTAATACTTGATGAAGATGGATTGGCAGTAGCTGAAGAAAGGTTACAATGGTAGTCTTAGAGGTATGTAGGAGGCCTTCTGGACCTGGTAGAGGTTCTTAGATCAGGCTGTGGATTAGACACAGTGGTAACAAGAGAATTAAAGTAAGATGCAAAAACATTAATAGATGATGAGTAGTATATATCAAAGTTATCATGGAGTTGTGGACATGGAGGAACTGGTTGGGAAGAAAAAAAGAAAAATTGATTCATGGAATTGAACATTTCTGGAAATAAAAATTTCCCTAGAAGTAAGATTCATCAGAACATAACATTTTGTGCCAAATTTGTAATCCAAAAAGACACATTTCCTTGACCTGGAATCAAATTTTGTTTCGTTAGCTGAAAGAGTATAAGCAAAGCAAAGCAAAGGGAACCAAATACTTTGAGATCAGCATAATCAGGAAGAGAGTTGTGAAGGAGTTCAAATGGTGATTTCTCTTGAAGAATAGGAGTGGGAAGTCTATTGATAAAAAAAAAAAAAAATGCATAATAGCATAACACCAAAAAGATTTAGGAAGGCTAGATTCAAAAAGTAAGGCTCTGGCCATGTTAAGGATATGTTCGTGCTTCCTTTCAACAATGCCTTTCTGTTGAGGTGTCTCAACACAAGAGGTTTGATGAATTATGCCTTTGGAATTGTAAAAATCAATCATCAAAAACTCAGAACCATTGTCACTTCTAATTATTTTGACCTCGGTGTTAAACTGATTTTCAACTAAATTGACAAAGGATTGCATAAGATTTCTAGTTTCTGATTTAGCCTTCATTTATGTATTTTGAGAAAAATCATCAACAATTGTTAAGAAATATCTATGACCATGAATAGAAGGGATTGAAAATGACCCCAAATGTCTACATAAACAATTTGAAATATAGCAAAAGTATGAGAAGTACTCAGAGGAAAAGGAAGTTTCTTTTGCTTAGCAAAGAGACAAATGTCACAAGTATGGGGTACATTATTACAAGAAACAAATGGACAGATCTTATTTATAACAGAAATTCTAGAGCTAGAAGGCAAGCCCATAATGCCACAAAGCAAATGGGGGAAAAGAGGAATTGACAGTAAGATTTGAAGCTGTCGTTGGAACAGATTGTGAAGGCAATTGATGTAAGACATATAACCCTTGTTGAACTTCAGCTAAACCAATCCTCTTCCAAGTAATCAGATCCTGAATGAAACAATAAGAGTTTTGAAAAATTAGATAACAATGTAGCAGAGATGTGAGTTTGGTTACAGAAATTAAGTTGAATGTAAAGGCTGGAACATAAAGGACATCTACCAAATATAAGTTATTAGTAAAATGAATAGTGCTAGAAATGAAAGCAAAAACGTGGTCACCAATGGGTAATTTGATAGAAATAGGTTTAATTTTTCTATAAGTGGCAAAAGCTGACAATGAAAAACAAATGTGGTCAGTAGCTCCTGTGTCTAAGATCCAAATATCAGTAGAGGATTTGGTGAGGAAAGTAAAATGGTTACCTGATGATTGGTTGGAAATAAGGTTGTGGTCTTGAATATTGGATGTGGATGGTTGAGTAGTAATTTGGTTGGTGGAATGAACAAGTTGTGCTGTCAAAGAATGATCCTAAATCAAGGATAGTAGCTTCTGATATTGCTCTGAGGTGAAATGATCTCAGTATACACAACATTGGTAGGTGCAGGTGAAATAATCTCAGTATACACAACATTAGCAGAAGGATTTAAGTTTTTAAACTTAAATCCTGGAGAAAAGCCATGCTTCCAATAACAAGTATCAATGGTATATCTCTGCTTGCACAATAGGTACAGAATTTAATAGGACCATTTGATTGTCCTGTGCTAGCATTTGAGCTATATTGACCTCCACCAAAAGAACTAGAATTCCCAAAGTTACTGTTGACATTGTCATTCTCTCTTCTATAGGAGCCACAATTCCCATAACCACTATTTTCTTACTTAACAGCCTTACTGACAGACAAACACTTATGATTCCAAATTACTAACAGATGGCATTTGCCTTTCCTGTTGAATTACTAAATAGAAAACTTTGTTAATGGAATGTAGTGGCTCCATCATCATAATTTGGGACTTTACATGTGAGAACTGGCCATTCAATCATTTCAAAAACCTTCTAACATAATCAGTCTTTTGATAATTCTGAACAGTAGTAATAGCACCACAAGTAAAAGGTGTAGCACAAGAACATGAGGGAATCGATCTAAAATTCGGCAACTCATCCCAAAGAATCTTGAGATGAGTAAAGTAGTTAGTAATTGATAACTCACCTTGCTTAAAACTGTAAATTTCTTCTTGCAGATTTGATATACAAATCACATCCCCTTGAGAAAACCTATCCTTCAAATCATTCCACACATCAACATATCTATCAATCCAGAGAATACTTTGGGCAATTGCAGGTGACAGAGATCCAAATAACATTATCACATTGCATCTCTCCCAAGTAGAATACATTGGATCAGTTTTGGCAGGAGGTGTAGTAAATGTGCCATCAACAAATTGAAGTTTTTTCTTGGATGCCAAAGCCATCTTCATTGCCCTTGCCCATGAATGATAATTGGATCCAGTGAAAACTAGAGAAACCAGCACCAGGGCTGGATTTTCATTAGGATGTAGAAAGTAAGGATTAGAAGGATTCTGAAAATGATCACGGCTGGAATTAACAGCCATTGACAACTTTCAAGAGAAAGAACTTCAAGAAGTAAGGAAGAAAGAACTTTGAGAACAAGAAAGAAAATCAAGAAGATGAAGAGAGAATAATTGTTTTTGAGAGAAAATTGCTTTGATACCATATTGCAAAAGTGTGAAAGAAGTGAATCTTTATTATGATTGATAACTGATTGTACAAATGCTTATATACAGAATGAAGAATAGAGGTGCAAAAGCTAAACTGAATAACAAACTAACTCCTCTCATGACTACTGTACAACAAACTAACTAATCTTATAACTTCCTAACAGATAATTTAACTATCTGCTTTTACATCAATTAATAAAATCAAGAAATCATCCAGCAAAATTAGCAAGGAAAGTTGCTGCTATTTTTCTTGTCAAAAAGATTTCTTTTTAAACTCGAAATTACAAAATTGATTATGGTAATTGATTAAGTCAAGCTAACCTGCATTCTTCAACCCGAATAACCTTCGAGCTCCATTAGCATTGAACATGAAGATAAAATCAACAGAGGACATGTTACAGACAGCCGAATCATGATTTGGTAGCAAAAGTCATACCCATTTAGTTTGCAAAAGGTGAATAACCCTCTTCATGTAAGAAGGCAAAGCTCAAATGAAGCATCATATAGAGAAGGAATGTGTCTAAATTTAGCACCTAAATTGTAGCCTTTTTCCCCAATGTTGTCCATTCACCTTTTTTTTCCCCTCAATCGAGTAAACCCACACATGCCCGCCGACAAAGCCAGCCTTTGTAATCTCATTGCTAAGGCCAAAATAGAAATGGAACTTGGAGCAAGTCCTATATGCATGCTAGAGACATCTAAAATACAAGCAATTTTCACTAGCTCTATATCTTGACCAAAACAGTAGAGCCTTAACTTATCCAAAGTTTTAAGTGCATGTAGACTTAACAAAACACAGAATAGCCCTCATTTAAATGTAGGAAAAGCTTTTTATGCTGAACAATATTCTTGTATTATTTGTTATTCCTTCAAAAAAAAAAGAAATGAATAAGAAATTTGAAACCCAAAAATAAATAAATTAATAAATTGGAAAAACAACAGAAATACTAACTATTTCTAGTCCGATGTTAATAACAAAAGCACAAAAGAAACTTTATTACTGGTTTGGACTTTAGACATTGGTTGAGCATGGAAAAAATTTACTTGAATAGAGATGATGTTATCTCTTGTATAAATTCACCTTCAGGCCTTCAAATCAAACTTGCCAGGCTCACTATAATGCTTCTCAAGCTGCTCGATTTTGTTGAATCTGAAGCCCCTGATCCTTATCTCCTCAGGTACTGAAGTATCTTTGTAATCAACATTTTCGAGGATCCAACCTTTGTTCCGCAAGGAACCTCCTATTCTTACCTGTTTAAAGGTTTGTCATTAGAATTGTAGAAGTTATGGTCTTCTCATGAATCAGTTCTCAAGACATGCCAAAATATTGACTTCCACATAGGGAACAATATTATCAAATAAATTGATAATTTTGGAATTAAAGTACAATTGAGCAATCAGAGTCAAGAACATGAACTTTTTTTTACTCTGGATTGTGTTTTGATTCCAAAAGAATGTGGTACTCAAAAAATTTAACAAAACACCTTTGTGTTAACAACAATGTAACAAGAAAGTCCACTTTTTATCAACTTTAAAGGAAGAGTAGCAGAATTTAAAACTTGTCAAGGTACAAGAGAAAACATAAAATAAAATTATTTGAAAAGCAAAAGGAAAAGAAACATGGGAGAATTGCTATATTTGAGTCGATATACCTCTGCTTCATCAACAGATTTAATCACAAGAGCTCCATCCAAGGAAAGGTCCTCTAAAAAGACATTAACACCCTTAATGGCCATCACAGACCTTTGAGAGATGGAGCAACTTCCACTAACTTTACTTTTGACCTCTGAAAATGTCAATCCCCATTTTGGATTCCATGTAATACAAGGCCACACTTCCACCTCTTGCCCATTGAACACCTGTTGAACTGGATCATCCACTTTGACACCAACCTAGAGCAGATAAACTGAGAGAGTGAGACAGTATGAAGAGATAAAAATAAATTTAGAGAAAGAGAGAGTGAGAAGTTCCAATTACATATACCGAGAGAAGCAACTTACCTTTCTGAGGATGAGGCTGTTTGCACGATAGATGGCCATTTCTCCAGAAGTCGCACTGTGATATGGATTTCCCTTAGGTACCTTCATTAAATTCAATTAAATAAGAAAAAAAATGAAGATGGCAACCTAAACTCAGAACTTTATTCCCCCACAATCAGAAACATTTCAATTCACTGATAGAATACAATATAAAATGTAAAAGAACTTAGAAATTTCAAAATTAATATAAAAGTAATAATTGGTTTGCCTTCAGCACTCAACATATACTCTGCCTTAAGATAGTGTTTTATTACTGTCCCTCTTTCTTCAGGCCACTGACAGGACGTGCCAAAAACCTGCCAGCCCAGCAATTACTTCTCCATACAGGGAGTACCAATATCAAATTTCCCCTGGTAAATTGCAATCTCTGTGACACACTGACCTGTGACTGTAAGAATTGATGCCATACCATGTAATTTCAATTACTGACCTCACTTGTTTCATGATCTCACTGCATGTTTAGACAGAAGATACAACTCATTTTCAAATAATTAAGTCAGAAATGAGAACCTATAAGTGACGCCTACAAGTAAGGTGAACATAACTAGAGAATCATCTTTAGTAGCTTCTCTGTAATTAAATTAGAATTAAAATAGAAAAGTTGGAAAAAGGGTGCAATCAAGTAAATAAATTTAAAAAATCTAGAACACATTATGTCACTTATGTCAACTATATATGGAAAAAAAAAGAACCATCAACTCTACCGTACAAGAACTGCCCATGACTCTGACGTTTAAGCTTTAACTTAAGCAGGTATAAACAGCACGCTGCTGGAGTAGGTATTAGGCACAAATATTATCAGAGAGAAAAAGAAATACCTAAGAATCCTATTTAAACATTCAACATCATTTTCTAAACAAGTTGAAAAGAAAGTGACGCACTCAATGTCACAACCCATTAGAAAAGGTATAATGTAAACAACATGATCAAACAATTCCAACACTATGGTAAAAAGAAATAATTTTAATATAATTTTCCAGAGCTTTCTCCATCTTCAAATGAACTTTGAAGACCAACCGCATTCAAGGCTTCCTAAATTTTCTTTTTAACCATTTTTGGATCTTCACCAACACATTCCAAACTTTAAAAATTGTCTACAAGAACAATATATGGTTACCAAGAAGGGATTACCTTAGCAGCATCCTCAGGATTGCTCTTCACAGGCGCATAAGCAAGCCACGTATTCATCACCTAAGCACACACGTAAAAGCTGATTTAACAATGAGTACAACAGTAATAAAAGACTTAGAGACCTATACACTCAGGTCCAAGGAAATTAGTTAAAAATTGTCTTCCTTTGGAAAAAATAGTTACCGTAAATCCAACCCTTGCTGATGGGGGCAATGTTTTTGGATAATCTTGCATCATACATTCAAGCCGAGTTGAAGACTTGAATGAAGTTTTGCTGGAATCTTTGTATCTGCAGCAAGTATGAACAAAATAGCTGACCTGATTAAGAATTCCTAAATTCCTTGCTTATGTAATAAGAGGTTGCAAAATTAAAATAAAGTTCACACATACTAATGTCTGTAAATTAGAATCAGTCTATTGGATGATCATTCCAGAATGATAAGTTCCCAAAATTTATTATTTAGCAAAATACAAAGACGTTATCACCCAAATAGCAAGTAGCGGAAGAAAGCATTACTTAGGGTTAACAAACTCCTTAATAGCACCTCCTGTTTTCTTGAGCTCCTCAATATAAGGACCAAGTTCCAAAATCAACTGCAAAGAAATAGGATTTTAAAAGCAAAATTCTAAAAACTTAACAATTTGACCACATTGCAATATATAGCATAATCACCATCTTAAGATTATGACAACAGCAGTCAATTTGAATAATACCTCATATACATCATATGAATTACAGTATAAATATTTTTTAAAGAAAAATGGCATCCTAATAATGTTACTAAATCTGTCATTGCATCATCAATGAAATATGAGGCATCTCATTTACTCTAAGAATAATCATTTACCAACTTCTATAGTTGATTTTCATTTTATCAACATCAATGCCCAGCTTGTATGTCTAAAAGATAATTAAACTAGTTACATCCTTCCAATCATGGCGGGGAGGGAGAGAGGATAAAAATTTAGAGAATCCTGTGAAACAGTTCTCCTATGTATCATACCCCATTGCAGCCAACTATCCAGTTCATGAAATGGGACAAATAGATATTTCTGAAATCCATATCAGCCAGTGAAGAATTTGGCAACTATTATGCCTAGCATCACTGTGCAATGAATAATGAGACCGTTATATAAAACATTAGCAGAAATTTTAGATGAGTAAAGACACTGTCATATAGAACATTAGCAGATATTTGCGAAAAATTATTAGTGTATGTCTTTTGAGGATATAATGAGTACAAAATACATTTGTGTCAGAAAATTACTTGGTTTATATTTCCTGGGAAAGGAGAATAGCCTGTCTCACAGTTGACATCTCCATCAGGATGCCCAGTCGCTCTAAGCAGAGGATCAAGCTGATTGTATTCAACGTTAATCACCATTGACCGACCTGAAATATCAATTTTACTTGCAATGTGAAAAAGCGATACTAGAGTATATATTAGTTAATAGTTATTGTGTGCAACTGCACATAAATATGCACATCAGTCAGTTTGCTAAAATCTCTAAGAAGTTCAAAAACTGCATCCAGAAGGTCTAACATAAATACCGTGAGACTGTATATCTCATGGCAGCAACAAGAAGCATCACCTTTGATAATTAGGCAACATGTGGAGAAAAAATAATAGCATGGTAGCATGGTACTACAGCAGAATTAATCAGATATTAAGGCATGGCCAAAACTTTTACCATTTCACCAAGCAATGCCACTCTTGCACAAAACACAACCCCCCCAACCAAAAAAAAACCTCCCTAAACCAAAGAAGGAGAACAAGATGCAGAAAAAACAAATGACACGAGTAAAGCCCCTCTAAATTTGGGGCCAGAACCCATTGAGAAAAATTATCCATGTAAAGCAATCATGACACAAGTTTGCTGTTGTAACAGGCCTACTAAAGAATGTTATCTGTATTCAACATCAATTTGGTAAAAAGAATGATTATATACCATCAGCATGAGTAAGCCTGGTAATTCCTCCAATTGCTTCTTTAGCTTTCCGAGGAACAGCAAGAGAGTTAACATGGTATTGTTTGGTGGCACTAACACCCAATGAAGCTGGAATTGCCTACGCAAGTACAAGTAGGAATAAAATTATTCTACAGCCAAACACATCCATAATAATAAGATTAATAAACTAGCGAACACATTGACGAAAACCATGAAGCAACAGGCAACCAAACCTTGAATAGAAGCCCGTTCGTATCTTGGAAAAATAGAATCCACCTCAAACCAGCATCGATCCTGAAAGAGTAATGCAAGCACAACTAAAATCAAGACAAAACTGCAGATAGCTAAACCAAAGATCATGTAAAAGGAAAGTCATGCAATGATGGTATTTACTATGCATGGGGCATGGGTATGGGAAAAACCAAATGGGTGCACTCGATGCCATTAATCTAGATTAGATACCATCAGTTGATTCTTCAGATGAGAGAGAAATTAAAAGAGAGATGAGGCTTTTAAATTACTTATGTTATAAGTGATTCTAGCAATATTCCAAACAGTGAGTGCAAGATTAAACATATGCAAGTTCATATAATGAAGATCTGATAAAAAATAAACAAAAGCATAAACTTGAATTTGTTTTCTCATAAAAAAAATTCCACAAGTTAGATACGCATTGAGACATACCATTTATTAAGAAGGCCACTAGAATAAAGAAGTGAATGCACATCACCATGGCCATGTGGTTTGGTCTATGACAAACACAAAAGTCAAAAGGTTTAGAGAGTATGATCCAAAAACTCAAAAGTTATGTTTAACATCAAATACAAGATATCTACCTGAATCCTGTACTTGTTCTGTGGATCCCCTGCAAGCCTGGCATCATTATCTTCTAAGCATGCTACTTTTTCCTGTAATAATCAGCAAAGTTGACACTTCAATACAGTGATTACACACCTCCAACAAGCTGTCCAATAATACACCAATTAGTAATCCCGTACCTGCTTAAGAAGATTTACTTGTGATGGTTTCATTCCAAAGTAAGAATTTGATTCTAAAAGCTGTAATGTACGCGCATGTGTATCATCAGATGTCATGATAACAAAAGGAATATCCCTTTCATATTTACCTACAGTTTTAAAAGCAACAAGATTACTTAAAAATGCAAAATGTTTCCTCACTTAGGAGATCCAGGATAGGCAATTCATATTATAAAAGCAGATAGTATGCAAGCTGAACAGTTGCCAATTTTGGCTGCAATATTTACGAAAAGTTTCAAACTAATGTAAGAGCCACTCAAATGTGTGACATTTTACATAGGTGACACATTTAAAATAATTTGCACTAGTAGATCTGGTGCAGTGAGGATTAATAAACTCATTACTTTTATCCCGTTTCTCAGAAAACTAAGTTGCTACAGTTCAAGATACAGAACAAGGTTCTGAAATAAGTACCTCTGATATCAGACCTTCTTATGATTGATTTCTCTGAGAAGCTTGATCAAATGGTCAAGAAAATAATCATTGTCTAATGAAATAATTTGGAAATCGTTTGGTAGATTTAGAGTGATCCCTTTATTTGAAATTAATAGAATTCAGGACTTCTTCCTTGACCTCTTAAATCTAAAATTGTATTGCTAATTAAATTTTTTTCCCTTTTTCAGTACGTAGGTATTAGACAATTGTATTTTGATTTCTTTTTTCCTTTATTCCTCTGTGTTATGCCTTTTCCAACTTTGCTACGAATGTCTCGTAATTTATACATATTGCATATAACCCATCACAAATGCCAGTACATATAATGTAATAATAAGCTGCGGTTAGCAGACCTTGTGTCAGTCTACAGCTAGCTTCCTGAAGAGCCAGAATGCTCTCAATGTAATGCTGCAGAAAACAAGTTCCTGTTGTAGTTTCCATTGGAAGAGCCACCTGCATATGTGTAAAAAAGTTATTAAAACTCATTGTTACTTAGAGTTATAAGCAGGTTAGGAGGTTTCACTATGACTTTTCCCAACTCCCAAGATACTGACTACAATCCTTTCAAGAAATAGGCAAGCTTTTGATTTTTGAGAGCTCCTTTCAACATCCCTTAAGGTTTCTGCTTCTCTTTTTTCCAATTTACTTTTAATTTTTAGAAACTCCATATCAAAAGTGAGAGCATATATGATAGGGTAATTATTAGCGTGTGGACCTTGGGGATAACATAAAAGAATTTCTTATCATAGTTGGCTTATGCCATGTTAACAATAGGCTGTATGATGCAGTATGGGAAGAAAATTCTATTTAGGAATTTTAATCTTTAAATTTCCTAATTCTATAATAATTAAAATTCCTAAATAGAATTTTCTTCCCATACTGCATCACCTTATTTTCTTCTTTTTTTGGTCATGAATGAATTGACAATGCATATCCAAGAGTACATTTGCTGATGATTACATAATGTCCAGTTAGTTTGGAGAAATGAAGAAACGCATTAGAGTCTAGCAATTTCATATTAAGAACTAAAACAAAATATTTGCATCGAAATGTTAGCCATGTAAAACGAAAGGAGAAAAAATGATTGATCTGGATAAATTGCCATATTATGTAAATCAAGGGCTGCGAGAATATATGTATAGAGAACTAAACCTAAACAGAGGCAATGGGAAAAAGAATTGGCGAAGCTTCTCCCAGCTACTAAGTAATAGGTAGTACAAGTAGATAAGCACAACAATAAAAAATACCGAGATATAAAAATTGACTTAACACTAATACATGATGGTAGATTACTAGCAATTATCCTTATAGTGAGTGAACAACAACTAATCACCTTTATTCCATTGTATCCAAGACGTTCCCCAAGCCCACCTGCAACTAGAACAAATGCAGCATTCTGGGCTTCTCTAACTCCTGCCTCCTCAAATTTGATAAAGTTTTCATCACCAAAATTCAGGTTTTCTCCTATTGGAACCTGAAAAATTATTAACAATGTATCAGCTATTTGATGTATATATTTTTTAGATGACACGCTTAGAAAGGCCCATAGTTATATGCAAATGATCAACTATGGATCATAAAGAACAAAAGTTTATAGAAGAATGCAGCTGTGGTAAACAAGATAGCCAAACTAATATTCCCCCAGCATCATCAATCATCTCAAAGAACAAACATTTGCGAAGTTACAAACATGAAGTCAAGTATTCACTTACAGAAGGTGTAAATCCATCAAAAGGGTTCTTTCCTGCTTTTGAATCAGCTAAGAGTTCTCTTGCTGTTTTAATATATGATGCCAAACCTCCAGGATAGCTTGAATTGAGCAGAGCCACCTAGATGGAACAAGCACATGATATGAAGGTTAATAAATAATAAAACCACGTGTAAGAGAAGAGATGCAACCCAGCTGCGCAGCTCGGGATTGATTGGGCACTATAACATCAATTGTAAGTGCACAATCCCTATGTGAAAAAAGTTACAGGAGAAAAAGGCAAGTTCTTTTCTTTTTGAGGGACTGGGAATGAGGGTGGGGTGGGGTTTTAATCTAATTGTACTGATATAACCCACTTAGAGCAAAAAAAAATGCAATATATGTAATTTAAATTGAATGGTTTCAACGACCCCATAAAAATAAAAAATTAAAAAAAAAATTGCCACTGGTTCAGTTAGATATAACCATATAGCACCTGATACTAGTAAATTTTTCGTCCTACATCCATGCTCTTGAATTTCCTTTTTACTTTTTCTCTTTTTTCCCCTTTTTCCTTCACTCATTAAAAGGGGAAAAAAGTTCTAATCTTCGATCATGGTCTCATTCTAATTTTAGTTTGCATAACACTGAAGTTATTTTCAATCCGGTTATGTTCACAGCTGTATCATTGCTGATTTGCGCCCTAACAATTGCAAATTAAACTATAAAACAATTGGTTCGAAAAGAAACACCATAGATTCACATTTCACATCCCACCGCTCCAATTCTTCACCAGGAACCACTGCCCCAATTCCTAACCAACCCCTTTTTTCTTATCAACAGATCCGCATCCACACACATGGAGACAACATTAACAAGAAATAACTCCATTAAGTAACACAAAATCTCAATAGAATCTCAAGAATATAAAATGAAACCTGATCAAAGAAAGCTTTCTTCTCCTCATCATCAACACCAGGCTCAGGCCAATGCTGAAACAGATGACTCTGCCCCATCTCCACTAACATCTTCGCCAGTTCAATCTGTCAAGTCAGCACCAGCACCACCACCATCAATTCCAGCAAAAACCAAAACAATTAAACGCATTCGCATACAAAAGAAAACAAAACAAATACCTGCTCAGGGGAGAAGAGGCTGAGGTTTTTCTGTAAATTGGGAACGGAATCGCCATTGATATTTAGCTTGGAGAGAGCTTGGGTGGCCGATTCCATTATTCTGTGGAGAGTGTGATTGGGTTAGTCTATGGTAGTATCCGATCAGCGAGAGAAAGAAGCTTATAGTTATAGGAATTATCAAGAGATACGTACGAGGAGAGTTCGAAATTACGTGAAAGAGGCCGATGCTCCAGCTTATCATGTGGATCTCTAAATCTATCACGGAAATGCTGACTGGCCACCAGAACGCACCAGATACCAACCGTTAGTTCCGTTTTGAGGTCCACTTTCACTGTGGTCGGTTCAATAGCTCTTTTTTTTTTTTTTTTTAATTATTCAGTACATTTTTTAATTGGGATAATGCACAGGATAATCATCGATGAGCTGCGTAGTGAAATATTTCCTTTACTATAGCAAAGGATAAATGATTTTAAAATTAATAGATGAAAAACACAAACTTGTAGCCTTCGTAATATTAACTGTTTTAATATTTTTTAATTATTTTAATAATTATTAATTATTAAATATTATTTATTAGTAAATAATTATATAATAATTTAAAATAAAAATATTTAATAAAAATAATTGTGTTATTAATTATTAAATATAAAAATAATAATTATATTATTTTATTAATTTAATTAAAATATTCTCTTAACTTTTAAAAAATATCACTAAATAATATAAATAAAAAAAATAATATTATAATAAATTAAAATATTAAATACTATCTTAAAAATTATTATCAAAATATAGCATAATACAAAGGAAGGATGTTTTTATTTTTAATTCGGCTAGAAATCCAACCCACCATAGGCTTTTTATTTTTTAAGACCACCATGTGCTATCTCTATTACATTACCAACTTTTTAAATTTTGCCAATGTAATTAGGCTATTATCAAAGGCATTAACTTTATTTTTCTATTGTTATTTAAAAAAAAAAAAAAAAGATGCTATGTTTTAGACATTTTTAATGTCCTTTTCAATTAGCCTCACTCTTTTCAATGCAACTCCTTTTTCACAATTCAAGGAACTCTCCAACCTTTGTTGCTAAGAAAATTTAAATTTAAACATATATTATTATTAAATTAATAATTCAATAATTAAGTATAAAAAAAATTTAAATATTAATAACTCCATCTCAATAAAAGAGAAAAAAAACTTTAAAGAATAATTATTTGATCATTTGATTAATTTTAATTTAATTTAATTCGAAACGAATAGCTTACTATTCATTTAAAGGGTAAATTTAAATCGGTTTAAAATCTTTTAAGGTTTTAATTTTGATTTCAACTTTAAATAAAAAAATTTTATTTGACCCAAAATCAAATTAAAAATTCGAATACAATTTAATCTGATTCATTCATAAATTGAATCAAATATAAATTTAATCGAATTTAATCGAATTTGGATTTGACCAAGTCTAATCTCAATATTTAATTCTCAATCTTATATCTTAATCTCAATATTCCAAAATGATAAGTGGGTAATGTCGTAGCATCACATAAATGCTTTTATTAATGTTAACATGGCAACAAAGGCATAAATGCTTTGCTTTAACATTACACTTTTTAACTTTAAATTTAGGCCTTTCAAATCAAATAATGCATTAGTTGGTCGGTTAGGATGTAAAGCTCTCAATAGCAACATGTGTCACCTTTGAAAAATAATTATAAAATTAACTGTTAAATAATTATATATATTATAATATAAAAAAATTTAAAACTAAAAAAATTATTTTCTTTAAAAAAATATTTTTTATATAAAATAAATAAATAAAATTATGTCCTTTCATTAATCCGTGATTCTTTGGACAAGCTGTGAAGGGAATCAAGCATATACTTATCCACGAACGAAGAATATTCTCAAATAATAACAATATTTGCCAAAATTTTTCCTTTTTCATGCATGAGTTTCCTCCTCTTTCCGTGTATCACCGAAGGAAAAATGGTTAATTTAGTCTCTATGTTTATTGAAGAAATTTAATTTAATTTATTTTTAATTTTTTATTTAAATTAATTTAAATTTTTTAATTTAAACTCAATTTAATTAAAAATTAAAATTTATAAATTAAATTTATTGATTTCTTAATTTGAATAAAAAAATTAAGAAGTTTAATTTTTTAATTTTGAGACTAAATTTATAGATTTAAACTAAAAAATTAAGAAATTTAATTTTTTGATTTTCTTTATTTTTAAGTTAAATTGAGCTTAAATTAAAAATTTTAAATTAAATTAAATAAAAAATTAAAAATTAACTAAATTTAACTTCTCTAATAAGTATAGGATATAAGTGAACTTTAAGCTAATCGATAAATTTTACACAATGATTGGTGTTGAAAAAATATCATAAGGCTTTGATTGTGTAATCACTCTCCTTATTATATTATATTGTTACTGCTAGTATGAGTAGATCCTTTCAAAATGACAAAGCCAAATTAAAATTTTATATAGCAATTTTGACATTTCTCTAAAAATAAATGAAAATAAATTATTTGATTGTATGCAGCTAAAAGAAGAGAATAATGAATGGAAAATTAATTACATTTTCTTTTGCAATTAGCATATATTTATAAAGCCTTTTAAACCTCTTAGAAAAAAGACACATATATAGGCACTTTAATAGTTATTTGTATTAATAATTGTTAATTAATAAGACGAAAGTTAACAAAAATTAATTTAATTTTTAAATTAATCCTAAGTGTTCAAGTGTCATCTTTTGACCATCAAATATTATTTATTTAAAGGTGAACCAAAGCTAATTCCATTTGGTAATTTTGAAATTCTCTCTAAATTTTTCCTCCAACCATTATTTGATTTGGCTAGTTAAGGCTTTTAAACACTTTTCAATTTTCATACTCTTCCAATAAAAAAAAAAGCTTTTATCACCAATTGTAGCTACCAATCCCCCCACTTATTTAGTAATAAATACAATCAAAATGATTAAGATTTATGTATATAAAAAGTGTCTTTTGACTTTAAACCTATTATTGGTATAAATATTTTAAAATCTTATCGAAATTAATGGTTATATCATATGCAAACATAATTTTTATATTGACAAGAATGAAAACATTAATACACACACAACTCTTATCAAGTTCTCTTAATATGTTCATCGTGAGCTTTAGCCCCGTAGATATGGCCTTGTACGTGCTACATTATGAATTCATAAACACTTGCAAAAGTTTTATTTTTCTGAAACTTTGATAGAAGCAGCATTGCTCTTTGTGTTTATATAGATGATGTTTAAACTATTTAAACTAAGTCACAAATGTGGACATTTTAGTTTTAAACTGTAACGCCTCAAAAATTTTAAATTTTATTTTTTTATGAGTAATATTGATATTTTAATTTTATTTAAATTTTAAGAAATTATTTGAGATTTTTCAGATTTTAAAAATCGGGTTCAATTTTTCGGAAATATAAACTTTGATGATTTTTAAAAATTAATTTAAAGACCATGTAGCAAAACTAAAAATGTATTTGGAGTCTACGAATTTTTCTGAGTTTTCTGAAATTTTTTTCAAAATTTTTGGACCTCGTTTTCGGTCCCAAGGCAGAGTAAAAATTCAAAATTTTGTATTCCGAATTGAATCGGCCGAATCGAACAGAACCAGATCGGACCGGTCGAATCGAACCAGCCCCTTCTTCTTCTTTTTTTTTTTTTTCTCTCGCGTGCGTTTCCTCCTTCCTCTCTTTCTCTCCCGTTTTCTCTCTCCTCTCTCCTCCCCTTGCCGCGCCGCAGCCTCCCTTGCCACCCCAGCCCGCTGGCGCATGTCCTCAGCCACCCCAGCTCGCCGGCCGTCGCCTGGAATGCCGGAAAAAAGCACTCGAAGCGACGCGATGCGACGCGCAAGCTCGCCGCTTCATTTTCCCGGCCGAAATTCGGCCGATCCGACCACCAATCGGACCGGGTCTTGTGTCTAAATCCATCTACTCGTCAAGAGCTTTCCATAGACACCAAGAACACCGAAATCCATTGAGCGGTTGTCCACTTTTTGCCCGGGAAGTTTTAGCCTATTTTGACTTTTGGGCTAGATTTCTCGCAAACCGTGAACCCCACGAGAAAACCGAGAGTACCAGAGAGCTCCACTCATCGAGAGCTTCGCGGAGATATAAATTTCAAATTTTTTCGACACCGTTTTTTGGTGGGTCCCACGGAACTTCACAGTGTTTTTCCGAGCATTTAATGAGCTTAGAAAATTCCGTAAAATTTATGTACTAACCCCCGTGTTGTGGGCTTCGTGTAGGTATCTTCAATTCGCAGAAATTCGACAGTTGTCCGGGTCTGTGAATTTCCGGCCAAACAGACCCGCTACCGGAAAAAGTCTCCAAATTGAATCGAGGTTTTGGCTACCCCACCATTGTTAGACGTCCCGGGCGCGTCCTCGGAGTCAGAATCGGCAAAGGTAAACCCGAACCTTGCTTTTTCGTAATTTTCTAGTGCTTAAATAGGATTAAAAATCCATAAAATATTCGTGGTAGCTCAAAAAATTATGATTCCTTTTGCAATAACCTAGTAATATTGCTCGGATCGATGATTTGTTTGATCAGCTCCAAGGGGCTAGATTCTTTTCCAAGATAGACCTGCGATCAGGCTACCATCAGTTGAGAATCAGGAATGAGGATGTGTCCAAAACGGCATTTAGGACAAGATATGGTTATTATGAGTTCTTGGTGATGTCTTTTGGACTCACTAATGCACCAGCAGCCTTCATGGACTTGATGAACAGGGTGTTCAAGCCATTTTTGGACCGTTTTGTCATCGTATTCATAGATGACATTTTGGTATACTCTCGGACCGAGGAAGAACACGTGTGGCACTTGAAAATGGTGTTGCAGACTTTGAGAGAGCACCAGCTACATGCCAAATTTTCAAAATGCGAATTTTGGCTAGAAAGCATCTCATTCTTGGGACACATGGTTTCTAGTGAAGGCATTCAAGTAGATCCCAAGAAAATTGAAGCTGTAACTAATTGGCTTAGGCCTACAACAGTCACTGAGGTGCGAAGTTTTCTGAGTCTAGCGGGCTACTATAAGCGTTTTGTGCAAGATTTTTCCAGGATAGCGGCTCCCCTAACTAAGTTGACTCGGAAGAATGTTCCATTCATTTGGACAGATGACTGTAAGGAGAGTTTTCAGAAACTTAAGGAGTGTCTAACCACTGCCCCTGTGTTGACACTACCTATGAGTGGTGAAGGATACACCGTGTATTATGACGCCTCCAGAGTTGGCTTAGGGTGTGTTTTGATGCAGAATGGAAAGGTAGTGGCTTATGGTTCAAGGCAGCTGAACAGACATGAGCAGAACTACCTCACCCATAATTTAGAAATGGCGGCTGTAATCTTTGTACTAAAAATCTGGAGACACTACCTGTATGGTGAAGTGTGCGAGATATACACCGACCATAAGAGTTTGAAGTACATCTTCCAATAGAGGGATTTAAACTTGAGACAGAGGAGATGGATGGAGCTTCTGAAAGACTATGATTGCACCATCCAGTACCACCCTGGGAAGGCCAATGTAGTAGCAGATGCTTTGAGTAGAAAATCTTCTGGTAGCTTGGCGCACATTTCAGCAGAGAAGAGACCGTTGATTCAGGAAGTACATGAGTTGATAGATCAAGGTTTAATCCTAGATCTTTCAGATGAGGGAGTATTATTTGCTCATTTTTCAGTAAGGCCAGACTTGCGAGATAGGGTCAGAGTTTCCCAGCACAAAGACCAACAATTGATGAAGATCATAGAAAGAGTACAGCAAGGTAAAGGTGGTGAGTTTGGATTTGCCAATGATGGCGCCCTAATGCAAGATTCTAGGATATGTGTGCCCGATGTGGACAATCTTAGAAATGAAATCATGTGAGAGGCACACTATACACTATACAATGTCCACCCAGGCTCCACTAAGATGTACCATAATGTGAAAGATAGCTATTAGTGGAATGGCATGAAGAGAGACATAGCAGATTTTGTGTCCAAGTGCTTGACCTGTCAGAAGGTGAAGTTTGAACACCAGATACCGTAAGGGAAGCTGCAAGAGCTCCCTATCCCAGAATGGAAGTGGGAGATGATTACTATGGATTTTGTGACTGGGTTGCCTCGTACCACACGAGGATATGATTCGATATGGGTAATTTTAGACCGCCTAACCAAATCAGCTCACTTCTCGCCTGTGAAGACTACATATTCTGTTGCACAGTACGCCCGACTCTATATTCGAGAAATAGTCAGATTGCATGGAGTTCCGGCTTCCATAATATCTGACAAAGGGCCCCAGTTCACTTCTCGATTTTAGAGAAAGTTGCAGGAGGCACTTGGCACACAGTTGAACTTAAGACGGCTTTCCACCCTCGCAGACGACAGATTGAAAGGACAATCCAAACATGGAAGACATGCTTCGCATGAGTGTTTTGGATTTTGGAGGTCAATGGGATGATCGGTAGCTTTGGTGGAGTTTGCCTACAACAGCTACCATTCCAAGATAGGGCGGCACCCTATGAGGCACTATATGGAAGAAAGTGTAGGTCTCTCTGTTGGACGGAAATGGCAGAAGCGAAAGTGCATGATGTTGACCTAGTGCAAGACACTTGAGATAGTTCCTTTAATCGAGAACGATTGAAAACCTTTCAAGAGGCGTAAGAGTTATACGGACCAGACGGAGAGATGTGGAGTTTGCAGTAGGCAACTATGTATTCCTGAAGGCTTATCCGATGAAGGAAGTCATGAGATTTGGAAAGAAGGGCAAGTTGGCACCTCGGTATATTGGACCTTTTGAGGTTACTGATAGAGTTGGAGCAGTTGCCTACCGGTTGAAGCTACCACCCAACCTTTCTCACGTTCATCCCGTATTTCACATCTCCATGCTCAGGAAATACATTCCTAATCCTTCTCATGTACTACAGCCAGATGTAATAGAGCTAAAAGAAAACTTGACATTTGAGGAGCAACCTGTAGCCATAGTGGACTACTAAGTGAGACAGCTAAGATCAAAACAGATTCCTATGGTTAAGGTTTTGTGGAGGAGCCAGTCAATGGAAGATTGCACCTGGGAGTCAGAACGGGACATGTGTAGCAAATACCCTTATCTATTCAATGTGTAATCATGTACTTTATTCTGCCTTGTGTAAAATTCGAGGACGAATTTTCTGTAAGGGGGGAAGAATGTAACACCCCAAAAATTTTAAATTTTATTTTTTTATGAGTAATATTGATATTTTAATTTTATTTAAATTTTAAGAAATTATTTGAGATTTTTCAGATTTTAAAAATCGGGTTCTATTTTTCGAAAATATAAACTTTGATGATTTTTAAAAATTAATTTAAAGACCACGTGGTAAAACTAAAAATGTATTTGGAGTCTACGAATTTTTCTGAGTTTTCTGAAATTTTTTTCGAAATTTTTGGACCTCGTTTTCGATCCCAGGGCAGAGTAAAAATTCAAAATTTTATATTCTGAATCGAACCGACCGAATCGAATTGGACCGGATCGGATCGGTAGAATCGGACCGGCCCCTTCTTCTTCTTCTCTTTTTCTCCCTCGTGCGTTTCCTCCTTCCTCTCTTTCTCTCCCATTTTCTCTCTCCTCCCTCCTCCCCTTACCGCGCCTCGCCACCCCCCGGTGCACGTCCCACCGCCACTCGGCCGCCGCCTGAAACGCCAAAAAAAGGTGCCCGAAGCGACGCGATGTGCAAGCGCGCTGCTTCATTTTCCTGGCCGAAATCCGGCCGATCCGACCACCAATCGGACCGGGTCTTGTGTCTAAATCCATCTACTCGTCGAGAGCTTTCCATAGACACCAAGAACACCGAAATCCATTGAGCGGTTTGTCCAATTTTTGCCCGGGAAGTTTTAGCCTATTTTGACTTTTGGGCTAGATTTCTCGCAAACCATGAACCCCACGAGAAAACCGAGAGTACCAGAGCGCTCCACTCATCGAGAGCTTCGCGGCGATATAAATTTCAAATTTTTCCGACACCATTTTTCGGTGGGTCTCACGGAACTTCGCAGTGTTTTTCTGAGCATTTAATGAGTTTAGAAAATTCCGTAAAATTTATGTACTAACCCCCGTTTTGTGGGCTTCGTGTAGGTATCTTCAATTCGCGAAAATTCGACAGTTGTCCGGGTCTATGAATTTCCGGCCAGACAGACCGGCTACTGGAAAAAGTCTCCGAATTGAATCAAGGTTTTGGCTACCTCATCATCGTCAGACGTTCCGAGCACGTCCCCGGAGTCAGAATCGGCAAAGGTAAACCCGAACCTTGCTTTTTCGTAATTTTCTAGTGCTTAAATAGGATTAAAAATCCATAAAATATTCGTGGTAGCTCAGAAAATTATGATTCTTTTTGCAATAGTCTAGTAATATTGCTAAGGACCGCGGGCCAATGTTTTAGAATTTTTAGAGCTTGTATGGGCAATTTTTGCAAAAATGATTAATTATAAGGACAAAATTGAAATTTTACATATTGTGATGGATGACTGATTTGATGGGCCTAGGAGGGGCTGTGTAATGTGATTGAGTTGTGGATATATGGGTTGCGAATATAGAAGTGTGTTTTGAGCCCTTTTGCAGGTTGGGTAGGTCCTAGGTATAGGGGAGACTCTGCCGGATTTTCGGCACGACTTAGGACATATTTGGTATTTTCTTGATTTGTATTGAGTCAATTGTATTAAATAATTGTAATGTAATTGTCAGGTGAGCCGGGACAGCCTTCTTCCTCCGCCCAGCCGCCACAGTGATTGCTGTCAAGTCTATGAGTAAAATATTAATTTTAATTGTAATTTCGATATTATTATATGTTTAAGCATGCCAATGCATCACTTATATGTATGTATCTATGTTGTTAAACTCTAGACACATTTTATATTGCATTCACATCTGTGAAAGTGCCATGTATGTTGTTGTGGTAATTTGGAGCAGTGTGCGTGCGTTGGCGTGCGTGTGATGTGGTGTGGACTATGGATAGGACGGGTAGACAAGGCTTGAGATCTTCGCTAGACCCGGTCCTTCGGGGTAGACAAGGCTTGAGTTCTTCGCTGGGACCCCGATTTGGTTATTAAGTGGAAGTCCGAGCTGAGTTCTTCGCTGGCACAGGTTGGATTTAAGAGAACTGTATAGGGGATCAGCTCCCATATATTATGATTGATATTACTGGGTGTGTGAGTGCTCCAAATTACCTTTTTGCTGTTATGATGTGAAATTATTACTGATGTTGCATTTCACTCTACAGGGTGTATTAGTTTTAGATAGTTATAGAGATTATGGTTAAAATTGATATTTTACTCTCTGAGTCGAACGCTCACTCCTGTTCAATATTTTTCCAGGCCACAGGAGGATATTTTTGAGGTTAACTTGCTTTTCTGCCTCGTAGGTCATTTATTTATTTTTGTATAAACCTATAAACTTCTAGAATTTCCACATGTGTTATAAACATTTAATTGATTTGGGTCTATAATATAAATTGTTATTTTGGATCTGTAAAATTATTATCACATGCATGTTTGATGGACTGGATGAGGGAGCTGAGCTCTCATTTATTTTTATGATGATATGAGTATGTGGAGGGTGAGCTGAGCTCCCCAATTGAGTATTTATTGTGTTTACAGGTCGGGTGAGTCAAAAACTTCCCGTTGAAAGGTCTATTTTATGACCGGACTATGTCCGGTTGATTTCTTGAAATTGGGCCCAAATGGGCTTTAGAGTTGGGTTAAGGAATAGTTAGGCATACTACGGGCCTCGGGGGCTTTAGGCTGGCCCAAGTCCTAGTGCCGATCCGGCCCATAAGTTGGGTCATGACATAAACCAAACTCAGTATTCTCATTAAGAGTAATAAATACTCAACATCTTTTTTTTTAAAAAACACTATTTAATTCCTAACGTTCGCAAGCAGTCACAAACCATAACTTGTAATGACCTTTTAAATATTTAAAATTGCTAAGCAATAAGAAAGTTAAGGTTTCCATTACTAGTGACAAGTAGAAAGATGTCATGACCCAACCTATGGGCCGGACCAGCACTAGGACCTGGGCCAGCCTAAAGCCCCCGAGGCCCGTAGTAAGCCTAACTATTCCTTAACCCAACTCTAAGGCCCATTTGGGCCCAATTTCAAGAAACCAACCGGACAGAGTCCGGCCATAAAGTAAACCTTTCAACGGGGAGTTTTTGACTCACCCGACCTGTAAACACAATAAATACTCAATTGGGGAGCTCAGCTCACCCTCCACATACTCATATCAGCATAAAATAAATGGGAGCTTAGCTCCCTCATCCCATCCATCAAATAGGCATAGAATATTAAGTTTACAGGTCCAACATGATAATAACATTACAGACCAAATTCAAATAAATACTGCTAACACATGCGAAAATTCTAGGAGTAAATAAAATTACACAAATATTGATAAACAACCTGCGAAGTAGAAAAGCAGGTTAACCAAAATAAAATCCTCCTGTAGCCTGAAAAAATATTGAACAGGAGTGAGCGTTCGACTCAGAGAGTAAAATATCAATTTTAACCATAATCTCTATAACTATATGAAACTAATGCACCATGTAGAGTGAAATGCAACATAAACAACATTTTCACATCATAACATCAAAAAGGTAATTTGGAGCACTCACGCACCCTGTAACATCAATCATAACATATGGGAGCTGATCCCCTATACAGCCCTCTTAAAATCCAACCTGGTGCCAGCGAAGAACTCAAGCCGGACTTTCGCTTAATAAACCAAATCGGGGGTCCCAACAAAGAACTCAAGCCGTGACTACCCCCCGAAGGATCGGGTCCCAGCGAAGAACTCAAGCCGTGACTACCCATCCTGTCCATAGTCCACACCACATCACACGCACACCAACGCACGCACACTGCTCCAAATTACCACAACAGCATCCATGGCACGTTAACAGTTATGAATGCAACATAAATCGTGCCTAGAGTTTAACTATATAAATATATGCATATAAGTGATGCATGGGCATGTTTGAACATATAATAATATCGAAATTACAATTAAAATTAATATTTTACTCATGCACTTGTGGTCACCGAGGCGTGGCGGAGGAAGAAGGCATCGGCTCACCTGACAATTTTATTACAATCATTTAATAAATTTGACTCAATTCAAACAAAGAAAAAGACCAAATACGTCCTAAGTCGTGCCTAAAATCCGGCAGAGTCTCCCCTATACCTAGGACCTACCCAACCTGCAAAAGGGCTCAAAACACACTTCTATATTTACAATCCATATATCCACAGTTCAATCATATCACACAGCCCCTCCTGGGCCCATCAAATCAATCATTCATCACAATATGTAAAATTTCAATTTAGTCCTTATAATTAATCACTTTTGCAAAAACTGCCCAAACAAGCTCTAAAAATTCTAAAACTTTGCCCCGCGGTCCTTAGCAATATTACTAAGCTATTGTAAAAAGAATCATAATTTTCTAAGCTACCACGAATATTTTATGGATTTTTAATCCTATTTAAGTACTAGAAAATTACGACAAAGCAAGGTTCGGGTTTACCTTTGCCGATTCCGACTTTGGGGACGCGCTCGGGACGTCTGACAATGGGGGGGTAGCCAAAACCTCGATCCAATTCGGAGACTTTTTCGGTAACGGGTCTGTCTGGCCGGAAATTCACAGACCCGGACAACTGTCGAATTTCCGCGAATTGAGGATACCTACACGAAGCCCATAACACGGGGGTTAGCACATATATTTTTCAGAATTTTCTAAGCTCATTTAATGCTCGGAAAAACACTGCGAATTTCCGTGGGACCCACCAAAAAACGGTGTCGAAAAAATTTGAAATTTATGTTGCCGCGAAGCTCTCAACGAGTGGAGCGCTCTGGTACTCTCGGTTTTCTCGTGGGATTCACGGTTTTTGAGAAATCTAGCCCAAAAGTCGAAATGGGCTAAAAACTTCCCGAGCAAAAATTGGACAAACCGCTCGATGAATTTCGGTGTTCTTGGTGTCTATGGAAAGCTCTCGACGAGTAGATGAGTTTAGACACAAGACCAGATCCGATTGGTGGCCGGATCGGCCGGATTGATCGGAAGACGGGCGGCGGCGCACGCGCGTCGTTCTGGGCCTTTTCGGCGTTCCAGGCCGGTGTGGGGAGGGCTCAGGTGGGGCGCCGGCGAGGTGGGGAGGCAAGGGAGGTGGCGGCGCGGCAAGGGGAGGAGGGAGGAGAGAGAAAAGAGAGAGAGAAGGGGAGGAGGTCGGACGCGCGCGGGGAAGGGAAAAAGAAAAAGAAAAAGGCCGGTCCGGTTCGATTCGGCCGGTCCGATTCAGGATACAAAATTTTAAACTTTTACTCTGCCTCTGGACCGAAAACGAGGTCCAAAAATTCTGAAAAAATTCCAGAAAACTCAGAAAAATTCGTAGACTCCAAATATATTTTTAGTTTTGCCACGTGGTCTTTAAATTAATTTTTAAAAATCATCAAAGTTTATATTTTCGAAAAATCGAACCCGATTTTTAAAATCCGAAAAATCTCAAATAATTTCTTAAAATTTAAATAAAACTAAAATATCAATAATACTCATCAAATAATAAAATTTAAAATTTTTTGAGGTGTTACAAAAGATTTTAGACCTATTGCCCACGTAGTGCTTCTTATCACATCCCTTAGGATTCTTTGGTTAATGGGTTAACAAGATTACTCTTTGATCTGATACAGACAACTGTGATGATATCATAGTTATCTAGCACGTTCATTTCTTAAAGCAGTATGTCTAAACTTGACATTATAAATCTTGCCAAATACTCTAAACATGATAGCTTAACTATCATAGTATAAAAAGATTGTTGCCATTGATTGTGGCCATAACTTTATATCTATTAATAAAATTTTCATCCATTTTGCCTGTTGCCATTAAAGCAATAAACTCATATTTCATTATAGAATGAATAATGTATATTTGTTTCTTAAAAGCCCATGAAATAACTCATCCACTTAAGATAAATATCCAGTCAGACATAAACTTATTATCATTAGCACTAATTATCCAAGTGGCATCATTACAACTCTCAAGTAGTGAAGGAAAATGATAATAACTATCTAACACCAACAATTGACAGGTAAACTTGAAATCTCACAACTATGAAAATGACTTTAATATCATTAAGTTAATGCTAATTAATTAATCATTATTGAATTTGAGATGCTTAACAACATGGTTCATAAATTTTAATTTCTAATATAAAATTTTATAAATATCGATTTGAGTAATAATAAATTGATGTAACCTATTATTGCTAGTTTTTTAGTTATCGTGTACTTCATAAATTAAAAAATAAATTAAATGACTTAAATATTATTTAATAGTTAATCATCTTCTTACTTACCGTCACTCTTTTTTTTCTTTTATGAGTCTCCAATCCTTTCCATCTTATCGACATAGCTCTATGTTCTCTCCCCTCTATTTTCTTTTTCATCTCTATCCATTCGATAATTTCAAATTGAACAATCACAAATCATGGATAAAATTTTCGATTCATGAATAAATATGAACAAAATTTTTAAAGCATGAACAAATTTCTCTTACATCTCTAGCCAAGATCAGATATCAACATGTCTGTATATGCAAATACAAATCTCTTGGCTCAAATCTGAAGACCCAAATACAAAAACCCACAGATGCAGCATGCAGGCGCGGGTGAGGAGTGCCGTCGACGTCAAGTGGAAGAGGATTTGACCCCGATTTGGTCTCTGCTTCAAGAGTCACGACCGGAGAAGCCACAGGGGTTTATTCTGGCCCAACTTGAACCTAACTTGGCCCAATGAATGATGCAGTCGGGTCTAATTAGGACCTCAAAAAAAGAAGTCCAATCCACTAGCCCTAACCACCTAAGGTCCAATAAAGCGATGCAATACGGCAGCGTATTGATGTGCCCACATTTAATTGCGCAACCCCTCCGTCAGTAGGAGCTAAAGTGTGGACTGTGGAAGACCTAATAAATATTGGAAAAGATTATCTTTGTTTGCTGTGCTACGCTTCTGATTCTTCCACTCAAAAGTCGAGGGTTCTCTTCTGTTTTCTTGTTTTATTTTTGAAGAGAAATCTCCAATTATTAGGTAATTGCTTATGTTTCTGTGATATGTTCTTCATTAGAGTACAATGCAGACCCGTAACTCTTTTCAATTTGGATTCTGCTTTTGAAAAAGCTTTTTTTTTTTTCTTTTTCTGGGTATGAATAATTTATTATTATTATTATTATTATTATTATTATCGTTATTTTCCTCCTCTTGTTGTGTTATCAAAAACAGTGGTGCTTCTTTAGTTGTTTGAGTATTACCAGTGATTGACAAGTAAAGAATTTTTTTTTGGGTGGAATAGAATGGGATGCAAAAGGAGAAACACCGGAAGTTGGGGCAGGGTTGATGATGGTGATGATGAGGTGGTTGATTTGGAGGATGATGTGAGGTTGGCCAGGCGATGGAAGAGAAAGCTTTGCGCCTATCATGATTTCAAGCTCAATTCTGGTAGTAAAATTAGCTCTGGTGAAGGTAATTCTAATGAAGGTTCTAAGAAAATCCTTGACATTAACCACATTGAGATTCTTGATGATGATGAATCAATGGATGCCGATTACGAGAATTTTTTCAATGGTAGAGCTTTAAAATCAATTGGTGATGATCATGTTTCTAACCATATGTCTCTGGATGATAGTGACACTGGAAGTCGTGCTTTGGTAGAGAACAGGTCCTTAACTGTTGTTGATGCTCTAAAAAATGTCGGACATCCTCAGAACGGGACGGTGCTGGAAAGCAACAATATTGAGATTGATGATAAAGGAGAATATTGGGATTCTGATTACATGAAGTATTTGGATAGTCTACCTTCTGATCCATTTGTTGATAGTGATGTTTATATTGATAGTATCATGGATAATCGTGTTAATGCTACTGCTTTTAATGGATTAGTAGAGAATGGTACTAGTGGAGATGAATTGATAGAGAATGAATCCATCAATGACGAAGCATATAATAATAACAATGATAATGCTTGCTGTGATATGAATCCTCAGCATAAGAAAATCACAGAAAACAACTATATTAAAATTGATGATCATGTTGATTACAAGAAGCTTGTTGATTTAGAACAGTTTGGTGGTGGTGGTGGTGGTAATGATCAGTCTGTGGACAATGTTGCTGTTGATATTAATTCCGGTAGTCACTCTGTAGAGATTGATCCTTGCAGCAATCAGTCTGTTGAGAATGTTACTAATAATGGTGGGTTTGTGGAGAATAGGTCTGCAAACATTGATGCTGATCACAATGACGATTTGGATGATATTGATTCAGAATATAAGATGTTCCTAGGAAATTTGAGAGAAGATGGAAAAGCATATGTGCTTGAGGTTTCACTGAAAGATGGGATTTCTGTCATTATTAATTATGAAGTGGATGATGGGCCACACAGCAGTTGTGAAGTGGAAAATCTCAGAAAAATGAGGCCTAGTCGAGAAGCTGCAGGTGTGACCAAACATGATTGCAAACCAGAGATGGAATGTGATATGGATGAGAGCTACAAAATTTTCCTGAACTGTCTGAAGAGAGAGGAGAATAATGTGGTATTTGTGCATGAAAGTGGTGCAAAGGTGGTATATGGAGAGGATGAAGAGAGTTCATCTGATTCTGAAGTAATTGTGATGGACACTGATCCATTTGGTAATGAAAATTGTACTCCATTTGTGATTTCAAAACAAGTAGTCGCAATGGTATGTTTCTTTTCCTACTGGTACACACACAAACTCGTAGATATTGTTTTTTGCATGTTTCTTATAGCTGAAATTTGTTCCTTTCATGTATTATTTATGTCATTTTACAAATCAAGGATGTAGATGCCATCGAGGACATTAAGGATTCTTCTAGAAATCATTGCTATTGGTTTATGGAGAGGGTTACAGAAATTCTCAAAAAGCCTTATGACCAAAAGGAGTATACCAAACTCTTGGTAGATGTACATAGCCATAAGCCAATTATAAAGGAAAAAGAATTGCGTAATGGACGGACTAGGGTGTGCCCAGTGCAAGGAATTCGGAAATCATATCTTGATCTGCACCCAGGTAATGTTATTATCAACATTTGTTTTTCTCTTACTCTGCAAGTGCATGTCCTTGTACCTTTGAATATGCATAAGCAATTTTAACCAAACTAAGGTTGAAATTATAATTATTACATTTCATAATGCTTCAATAGTATGTTCTTAGTTGTTAGCAAAAGTGTCTGGATTTTCCTAGTTTTCTAGCAGTTTATAGTGCTAGATAATTCTTGAAACAAAAACGTTCTTTATGCTTCAGTGAACCGCTTTCATATTGGCCAATGACCAAATAATTTTTTTCGCACTTCTCATATTAAAATTCCGGTTTTCATTTTTGGTGACATCACCAACATTATGAGAATTATTTAGAGCAATAATTAGGTCTAAATTTCTTCTCCCCTCATTGCCGTAAACAAATTATTTGAAGATTCTGATCTCTTGTTTCATGATCACAACATCCGGTTTGATCGCGTAAATTTTTGTTGCAGCAGGAAGGCTTGAATTGAAATACTTGGTTCTTGTAGTTTCTTTTACCCCTTTTTTTTTTAAATTCCATACTTTTTTGTTCTTGTTGCTGCTGTGATTGCTGCCTTTTGTATGAAACCTTATGAAAGAAAGAATTCAGAAGGTTTGTGGAGAAGAAGATGGAGAATAGAGATGGAGGAAAATGAAATTAGAGATGAAAAAGATAAGGAAGGGAACTTATTAGGATAATGCCACTGCCTTGATATAACTCCTCTGTGCCTCTCAGCATAAGTGTGGCTCAAGCATGGTCATTATGATGTCACATTTAAGGATTATTTTTGCATTTTGATTTTTTTTGTGTCAGGATTGTTATTTTGCTTGGTATTCATTATCAACTTAGCGTGCTTTGATGTGTATATTCATTATTGATATATTTACAATTTGGGTGGAACTTTAATGTTAAATATTTTTCTGACTTTGTAGATCTTTACACAAAGATCAAGTCAGCCGGATCTGACAAGCCTAAAATTTTGAATCTCTTGCGTGGATTTTTCTTTTGGTTGGAGGTGAGTAGTTTATTTCACGTGTAATTCTTGATGTGTTGGAACTTACAAGGATGGGGCCATTTTGCATTAGTTCATAAAATCCAACCAATTGCAAATTAACGATTAATTCTCTGTAATATGACAGAGCTCAGTCTTTAATTTTGCATGTAAAATAGCTATTCCGTGTTGACTTGACTTTTCATTAATAAATTTGTGGATTGAGTTTGTTGGACATGATGATTTCTGCATTCATTTACATATACATGTGATAACATTTGTGTGTTTGCATTCATTTTGTATTGTTATTTGGTAAACATAATAATTGCACATTCTGATCCATTTGTTTGATGCATATCTGGGTCAGTGTATGCCACACGAAGGAGTTTTTAAACCTTGGATGGACTCATCATGCTTGGAAGTGTTGCCACATGGAAATGTTGCATCTGATTCACATTGACATCTCTGAAGATCATAAGTAGAGTAGAATCTAGCTTGTGAAAGAACGTCCTGGCAGACACGACTGTGCATTCAAATATTGCATCAATTAAAGATGTCAACTCTGTGGAGCTAAGTTTGGTGGCTGAAGGTGTTTGCTTGATGCAACTTTTTCAAAGTTGTGGGGGACAGGCTATATAGAGAAACTGTATTTAATCAGATCATGTCACAACTCACAACCCAAAACCTGTCTATATTTTGTCTAGTTGCTCCATTTAAATCTTATTGTCCATCTTGAAGCTGGCCATCATTATTAAACAGAATCCGTGGCTTCCCCATGCTGAAGTTCAATACTTTTGCATTCATGTTATATTTGATTTCCCCATCATATAACAGCTTTCTGATGTAATGCTCTATGTCTGAACCAATCAGTCGAAGTGTGTATTCCGTCAATGGGGCACCCTGATATCAAGTAACGTGTTAATATCCGATATGGCAAAACAAGGATCAAACAAGGTTGCACCAGCATACAATTTTTTTCTTAAATATACTGGATTTTTTTTTTCCTTGTGATAAACAGACATTGAGCTATTTACTGGTACTTTTGTATCCACTTATCCAAATTTGCAGATTGGCATGACGGCAATGATCCATTGACCCATAAGGTCTTAATTTTTCCTCCATCTTTCCCATATACCAATCGTAGGTGGAGAACCGGTAATCTATGTAGAATATCAGGTCTAATAGCACAGGGATGGTGACAAACTACAAGGTTTGAACCCAACCCATATCCCAATTAAGGGGATACGTTTAGCCTTTAAATGGAGGGACTATCTTAGATGGAGGGACTACCCCTTTTTTATGGATTATCGGTTTTGTACTCTGTGTCAACTCCTTATTGCGTGCAAGCTAGAGATGCTAATGTCATGGATTTATTGGGTGTTGTTCTAAGCAAAAATTCCTTGGTGGTTTACCCAATAAAATAAGGCATTAAACGTATGGCAGACATACCTCATAGTGATCCACAAGCTCTTGGAAGTAAGAGTAGACCTTGTGACAAGTCTCATCCGTCCACACAAACTCATTTGTAGGATCAAGAAGAAGGGTGAGCTTATCCATTTGAGTTTGATCAAATTCCCAAGTTTCAGGGTCGATGTAGGCTGCATATATCCTCACATGGCGTGTGACGCAGCTAAGCCATTGCCCTCCATATTCTCTGCTCATGTTCTTGCTCTTCACATTCACTTGTGGTTCCACTGGTCTTGGCTGTGTCGGTTGCTTCACGTTCTGTTTTTCACCTTCCTTTTGCTCATTCACTTGCTGTGTTTCTTGGACTTCAGCTTGCTGTTGAGCTGAAATGGAAAGCACCTTTTTTTTATTTAGTTTTCTTTTGCCCCCAACCCAACCCAACATGGAGAACTTAGTAGAAGCCATGTAAGAGGATGTCCCTGCCATTGCTAAACCAAGTATTTTTATGATAACCAAATCAGAAATCTGCAACTTTCTGTTTGTTAGTTTTTCTGGAAATTGCATTTTAGTGCCTGGGGTTTTAGGAAATTTGAAGACGACCAACAGTTTTAGAGCCATCTATTTTCTGGATAAGATAGAACTTGTTCTATACCAGGTAAGATTAAGAAGAAATATGTGTGGTGAAGAAAATCAGAAAATTGGTGGCCACCATTTATGGTATTATTGCATTAGGTGCCCTGTATGTTCAAAGTATTTCTGTTTTTCATCTCTGCGATTGATCCATGACCTTAAACGTAAATACATTAATATGAGACTGAGCACCTCATGAAAATTGATCCATAAACGTACCGAGCCTAAAAATTGATTACATGATTTCACAAAATCCGTGATGATAAATTTTCTTCTTTTTTCGGGTGCTGCTCAGATTCGATCGAGTCTAATACTACAAACCCTAAAAACTGCCTTCCCATTTTCCCATAAAAATTAAGAATAAATAAAATGAGAAAACAAATAAAATAAAATAAAAGGGCAGGAGAGAGGTTGATCATTAAAGAAAGAAGATACAGTCATTCAGTTAATCTTAAGCACCCAACCAATAACCATCCGGCTTAAAAAAATCCACATATGCTTTTCATTTTGCATCAATGAACGGCCATACTGAACTGTTATTTGACGAACAAATAATAAATTTTGGAGTTGAACACAGATTTGCAGGGAACAATTTCATAAATTCAAATACTTAAGGATTGAATAAAATCTGATTCTTGCAATCAAATGCTTTTCCAGCATCACTTCCTTTAATTTTTCAATTCTTACAATGTTCATAGTTCATATACAATGCATATATATATATATATATATAGGCATTCCTACAAAAAATACTATGAAAGAAAAAGAAAAACAAATGATATTCCTACTGAAAAAAAAAAGAAAAAGGAAGAAGAAAGGAAGGACAGATCCCATGCACAAACCCAGGTACAACCTCAACAAAATCAATACATCCCAACCCAGGTCATTCCAACAAATGTCATCTGCAATTGTAGATACGAGACAGAAAAACGCTCAAATCGATTATCTACCTCGTGCACAACAAACTGAATTAATGCCTCCATGGCACAGGCATATCTGCTTCTCACTCGGCTTTTCATATTTCATAAATATTTACTGTTAGGTTGTCATAATACAAATAGGTTTAATTAGCTCGTCAAGACTAACTAATTGCAAGTCCATGGCATCACTATCACTCGAGGATGTTTGCTCATCTGCTAAAATGCTATTTTCTCCAGTATCATCACCAACATCAAGGTAGATATAATCAGGAATTCTTCCTTCAAAGCAAATCTTAGCATTATCTTGTGCTGAATGCTTTTCAGACACTGCAGCTCCAAGTTCAGAGAGATTTATATGCATTGAACCAAAGTATCGCCCTTGGGCGTTCTTCTTCTCTCGTGATTTCTTGTTTTTCTTTCCCTTGCTTCTGTCCTTGGGATGGTAAAGCTTGCATTTGGACCCTTGAGGACAGGATCCTGTCACTTTGTAGGTGGGGCAGACGTAGCTGTGCTTCTTCCGACACTGTATAGCAGAGTTATTGAATTTTAAACACTCAAAAGATTTTGTGAGATTGTGAGCACATGGAGAGAGAAGAATCATCAAGCACTAAACAGATACAAGAAGCATAATTTTTTTAATTAAATAACAAAAATGATAAGTGAGAATATAGAGAACTCATGCAATATTCAAAAGCACAATCAATTGAATTATAGCTAAATCTAAGGCCCTGAACTTCTCTGGTTAGCAAAAGCCCAAATATTGGGAAAATGGAGAAAATGATACTTCAAACCAACTGATCAGGTGGACGGTTCCAGCATAATAATAAGAAAGAATACAACTTGCCAATTGTCTTAAAAAATCCATAGTGAGGGAGCTATTCAAAATCGGGACTAAAACAGGGAAATAGCATGTTTGGGGTTTAAGCACAAAAATTGCATTAGATCTGACAATCTAAACTGCATCTTGGATTAGGTAATACACACAAAGAAACAAAAGATAAACCAGAGAATTGGCTTGGTTCATTGGCTTTAGTAAAAGATATGTGGTTGGTGAGACAAGGAATGCCCTTAAACACAGACTCTACTACAAAAAATGCTATTATATTGGAGGCCACATTTTTGAAGGTTCAGTATGAAGGAATGCAGAGGCTCACTCCAAGCAGGCCCTGTAAATGTTGGGCGATAGAACCCAATCCCCTAAGTTGTAAGCTGAGTACTACAGCAGACTGTGGTTTTGACCCGCACCCCCCCCCCCAAAAAAAAAAAAAAAAAAAAAAAAAAAAGAGGCACTCCTCTCTCTCATATACAATATTTAAATAATAAAGCCCATACCTCATTGCCATGAGCACAATATCCCCTCAAAAATCCTTCACAAGTAGATGCATTTGGATTCACATGCACATGCCTGTATGGGCAATTTTTATTGCTGCAAAGACCTGCCAAAAAATGTGTCATAACTCTGCATTCCCATTAATAATTTAACCAGGGACAGAATATAGAAAAAGCACCTTGCAAAAAATAAGAGCAATCTGGCATCCTTTCTGGAATCACCTGCAAAAGAAACACATCCAAGGGGTAATGTCAACAACACCAGTAAATCAGCCATCCTTTTTAACAAACAACAGAAAGATATTTTTGCCACGTCTTCTATAAACCTTGTGAGTCAATTTGCAGTCTGAATTAAAACATAAACCATTTAGAAACTTTGTGCAGACAGCAATTTTGGAGGAATCATGAATGTAGGGGCATTTTCCATCATCTTTGTTGCATTTGCCAAATCTTGTGAAAAACTGACAATACTTTCGCTTTCTAGCTAATTGTGATCTAGCAGTGTGCAAACTCCATCGAACTTTCTCACTTGCCAAAAGACGAGTTCGTTTCTTGGGATCTCTAACAAGTTGGTTGTCATTGCCAATTCGAACATATCTGCCAATAGTGAAATTCATTTATGCTCAACTAGTAAAGTAACCGACTAATTGAAATGACTCGTGTATGGCTTTGAAAAATCTAGTTTACAAAGTCTCCTGCATAAATTGCAATCAACTAGCAAAATATGGCAGCCAATCACTATGAAGAAGACATACTCATCAGTGCCGATCACTAATCTCCTTGGTACATAGGGTCTCTTAGAATCTTTCTCTTTTTGAAAAGCTGCTGAGTATGATGACTCATTATCTACACAGAACATTAGCTTAACTCGTTAGACCAATCTAGTATTGGCATAGATATCTAGTTGACATATACTGAAGATTGTAACCCAAGGTTTAGCAATTTCCCAACCAGATAGAAGCCTTCATTGACTTGAAATTTTAGATTTCTTATATAAATGAAATTGTAATTCAACAGCATCAAAGTAAACCAGAACATCATTAAAAGGAGGCTTTCTAAGATCCCACCCACCTCCTAGGAAACATGCAGGGAAACATTAGTTACATCTATAACGACTTCATGTTGGTCCTCTTACATCTGTATTAGCAAATTATTCAACAGAAAAGGGAGGCAAATATCATGATTAGAACCAGTGACCTCATGCATTACACAGCAGCTAGACCACTGGGATCCTAACCAATAATATCAGTGCCCAATAACTTGTGACAACCAGTCAAAAACTTAAACCAATATCCTACTACTAATCTGGGAAGAAAATTACATGGTACAGATATTTATAGGAAGTGAGGAAACAGAAATGACAGGAATCATCCAAAAGAAATTTTATGGCATTTAATATATACATAAAAAAAAATTTATCAAGCTATCTAAACCTAAGAAGTAGCATAACCACAAGTAGCACGCAAAAGCACAAAGATCAAATATATTCAAGTTCCATTACTGCTATTACAAAGATTGTTGGAAAATTTTAGATTCCAAACAACAAAGCACAATGACAAAGTTCAAGAGACCTGATATCCTCTGAAGGGTCTGCCTTGAGGAATCCATTTTGTAGCGAAATGAACCAATTTGGAATATCCATTCACCTGCCAAAGAATGAAAAAAATTATATGGCAATGTATTACACTTAAAAATATTAAAGCATCATCCTCAAAATGACACTTTAAGGTGCATATGAACTGAAATGATAACATAAAAAAATAAAAAAAATAAAAAAACTGCATAAAAAGAATAATAAAATGAACAATGAGTTAACAAATTGCAAACCAGGATCAATGCCTACCTGGGTGCAGATTTATACTATGAACTGACTTACGAGAAGAAATATTTCTGTTCTTTGTCCCAGAAACAACACATGATGCACCTCTCTGTTCTCTTTTCTGCTTCTCTGCTTCAGCAACTGCCAGGGTAGCTTCCTGTATGTAAGCCCAATAGAAATCATTAACAGTGACACCGCTCTTTTGAACATCAGTAGACTTTAAAAGCTGGCAAGGTTGGGAGAAAACTCTGCCTCTTTTTAAATCAGCCAGACCTACCTCAGTAGCTTTCTTTGACTGCCTTTCGATGGATTGTGACCATTTTAAACTAGACCCACCAACACTTAATACCTTGGACTTTCGAAGTGAAAATCCATGTTTTGACCTCGCGTAAACAGTATCCCTCTTTCTTGACAGCAGCAATTTCCTAGTATAGACAAATAATAATTTGTTATTAGTCAGGCCAAATATACACAAACATGATACAACTGGAAGACACTGCAGAAATATAAAGAAAACTGCCATCTGCAGTATACCTAATTGTAGATGAGGAATTATTACTGGAATTGGCACCAGAAATTGGCATGAAGCTTCTCCAGCATGTTGCTCTTTTCCAGGGAAACAAGTGGGGCAAGACCTTCTCATGATGCAATGGATCACCATCAGCATTCAACAATTGATCACTACGTAGTGTCCAGACCAAAGAGAATTTTGAAGGTTTACATTTCATAACTGCAAATAGATAACCCAGATTCGTTATTTCTCCCCAACTGCTACGACAAAGGAAAAAAATCAAGAATGTGAATTATATTAGAAGGATTAGATCTTTAGAAGTAAAGGAAGCACTTAAGAGAATGAAAGTGGGTAAAGCCTGTGGACCCGATGAAATACCAATTGAAGTGTGTAAGTATTTGGGAGATATGGGAGTGGCATGGTTAACTAAATTATTTAATAAGATTCTAAACTCAAAGAAAATGCCTGATGAATGGAGGAAGAATATTTTAGTACATATTTTTAAAAATAAGGGAGACATACAGAGTTGTTCAAACTATAGGAGAATTAAACTCATAAGCCATACTATGAAGTTGTTGGAGAGAGTTGTGGAGTATCGACTACGTCATGATACTTCTATCTCTCTCAATCAATTTGGTTTCATGTCCGGTCGTTCAACTATGGAAGCGATCTTTCTCATTAGAAGCTTGATGGAGAAATATAGAGATGTGAAGAAAGATCTACACATGGTTTTTATTGATTTGGAGAAGGCTTATAATAGTGTTCCAAGAGAGGTCTTATGGAATGTGTTAGAACAAAAGAGGGTATCTATTAGGTACATACAAGTATTGAAAGATATGTATGAAGAAGCAACTACTATTGTGCGCACCGTGGGAGGGGACACAAGAGATTTTCCGATCTCAATTGGATTACACCAAGGATCAGCCATAAGCCCTTACCTTTTTACATTAGTTTTAGATGAACTGACAAAACATATACAAGAGAGTATTCCTTGGTGCATGATGTTTGCGGATGATATTGTTCTGATAGATGAGACACGAGAAGGAGTCAATAGAAAGCTAGAACTTTGGAGAAGTACTCTAGAGTCAAAGGGTTTTAAGTTAAGTAGAACGAAGACAGAATACATGCATTGCAAGTTCAGTGAAGGCCAAACTGGTGATAAGGAAGGAGTTAGTTTGAATGGAGTGATACTGCCCCAAAGTAATCACTTTAAATATCTAGACTCAGTCCTTCAAGTAGATGGGGGATGTGAGGAGGATGTTAGTCATAGGATTAAAGCCAGATGATTGAAGTGGAGACGTGCCACAAGAGTTTTATGTGATCGTAAGATTCCCAATAAATTGAAAGGAAAATTTTACCGTACAGCCATACGACCGGCTATATTATATGGTAGTGAGTGTTGGGCACTGAAAGAGTCGTATGCATCTAAGATAAGAGTTGCAGAGATGAGAATGTTAAGGTGGATGAGTGGCCATACTAGACTAGATAAAGTCCGTAATGAGAGTATTAGAGAAAAGGTAGGAGTGGTGTCAATTGAAGATAAGTTGAGAGAAGGGAGATTGAGGTGGTTTGATCATGTGAAGCGTAGACATACGGAAGCTCTAGTTAGACAAGTAGAGCACATTAGATTAGAGGATAGAAAGAAAAAAAGGGGTAGACCTAAATTGACTTGGAGGAGAGTAATACAACATGACCTAGAAGCATTACACATTTCTGAGGATTTAACCCAAAATCGTTCAGAGTGGAGAAAGCGAATCCATATAGCCGACCCCAAATTTTTGGGATAAAGGCTTAGTTGAGTTGAGTTGAGTTGAGTTGAGTATTCAGTGGAAAAGTTCTGTTTCCACACTAGGGGCTGTTGTTGGCCATAAGAGACATACACCATAATTGCAGAAAGACACAACTGTATTAATAACTGCTAAAATGAACATTATAAAATGACATTCAAACCTGAAGAAAATCTACACTTAATTAACCGCCCTGATCCATCAAAACTGTCACAGGCCATCTAACAATTGAGATTTAGCTAAAATATTGTTTTATTAGAAGAATGATTAGGGTTTTCAATTCATAGTATATTTAAGCAAGCATAAATAAAGAACTTCAACTAAGTAGAAAACCAAAAAATAGAACCAAATATGTCAGCACTAACATCTGAAATCCAAACAGAAGATGTTCACAAAAGACAGTAGATGCGTATACAGTTATACAAACTATCATATGCACAAACAGACCATGAAATTATAATCTCTATCTAACTAGTAAATCAGGTTATGCCACATATTTAGGAAGTTCACTCCTAAAACTATGACAACAGCAGAATACCTAAACTACATACAGTCTCATGTACCAAAAAAATGAATCCTGTGCTACTCTCTTCATCTAAGTTTTGAAAATCTGTGGGGTAAAAACAGGTACATGCAACTTTGTTTACCGGCCAATTTCACGGGCCAAAATTGCAATCAATTGAAAGAGGAGTGTATACAGGAAAAATACAAACTTTGGTGCTCAACAGAATAACAATAGTCTGAATGGATAATCATTCAGAGTTGCTGTACTGCTTCTATACAAGAGATGTTAGTTTCTTAGGGCTAATATAGCACCATGAAAATGTGGAACAACATTCCCCCCTCCTCTTCATAAAAAATAAAAAAAATAAAAAATAAAAAATAAAATCTCTGCATGATAGTTTTTTCTAATGTCTACCAAGATTTTGGATAATTTCAAAGGAAAGAAGTATTAATTACATCACATTTTTATATGTACAAATTCTGAGTGTGATAAAATACATATTAGAACTGTGAGTTAATTGGTTATATCTTGTAAAGATAAAATAATATCTGCTGAAAATGAGTTCACTCATACTTACCTTCACGAGATCGTCCCTTACTCAAACTACTGCTGGAAGTAATGTTATGAAGGCTTTGCCCCTCAGGATTCACACTTTCATTGGGCATGTTGACTTTTGGTTTGACATGAGTTTCCGATGAAGTCCTAACCAGCTGATTTTTCCTCCTCTTGTAATAACCATTAGAGGGTAAGGCTGGGATATTACGAGCATTACTAACAGACAATGAACTAGGATTTGAAGTTGCAACCAACTGATTTGTTTTTTGCTTAACATGACTTGTACCGTTGGCATTTGAAGACATTGCATTCCCATCGTTTAGTTCACTACAGGAATCCAAATTGTTAATTTGGCCAGTTTGAGTCATAAGATTTTCTGAAATTATTATTGCATTCTCAGAAGACTTTAGCATATCATTACTTCCTGCATAAGTCACAGGATCAGGTGCAGTCTCAGCAGCACAATTATGAAGAGGCTCAGCTAGTGAGGAAGATATACAATCACCCAGAGAATTGGTGGTGTGATTTGGCAATTTAGCGGCACTGGCTAATGGTGCTGTTCTGGGCCTCTCAAAAGCAGCATTCACTCCTGTTCGCATGAAATTTGATGGGTCAGCAAAACCAGTTCTTGTGTCAGATCCAGCATTCTTCTTCATTTCATCTGTAACAGAAGAGTTCAGCCGATAAACAGAAGAACTCAAACCATGAAAGCCCTGAGATTGAGCAGCAACTGGAGTATTTTTCATAACAAGACTGTTACCCTTGCGAATGTAAGAGGTGTTCTGGAACTTTATCTTTTTAGGTAGTTGCCATTGTGTAGGAACAGTGCTTGAAAAAGCCTTGTTTCCTGGCTGAGCCAAAGTAGAAGATTTATCAGTTTGAGACCATGTTCGGGGTTTTGGGATATTGGTTAAAGAGGCTGTATTTTTTGAAGCAGTAAATACAACAGATGAGCGACCTGGATAAATCTTAGAAACAGCATGAGTACGCTGGTTCTTCTTCCCATATACTTCTCCACTCATGGTACTCAATGTTTGAGTAATATTTCTGGAATCCTGTGATGGAAAAAGTCCTGTCTTCCCACTAAATGAGCAATCATTTTCTACTCCATTGTCTGAGTTAAAATCAATTGCAGTATTCAATGGACCACAAGCAACAGCAGATATGTTTGGAACACCTTGAATTGGAGGCTTCCCAAGTAGGACTTCATCATCCCCACCAACCTTTTCAATGGAAAGTTGGCTGTTTGATCTATTTGGGACATCAGGCAATGTTTCAAGACGATCCATATCAGACAATGTATCAGGCACAAGCCCCATAACTTCACCACTGAAGTTGGTGGTAGAAACTTCATTAACATCTCTAAATGAAGAAAATTTGCTTGACAAAGAAGGCAAATCATTTTTCACATGATCACTACAGTCATTATCAACATCTGTACTATGCAGTCTTTCATCTGAGTCAGGAAACTGAAGTTCTGAAGGAAATTGGCACTGAGCTGTTCCCCTGTCAACAATATCTTGATCTTCTGCAGCACCAACATCTACATCCATTTTTTCTCCGTCACCACTTTCTATATGAATGTTATTTTGATGAATACTTCCAGCCATAACTGGAGTTGTATATGCAATCTGCTTTCCTTCCAGTTCTGATGGACAAAGGGATTGCACTTTTTGGACATCCAGCTCCTCCCCAGAACAAGAATGAACACCCCTCAAACCGTCTCTAAGTGAAGCCTCAGTGCTATGACATCCTCCCACGCAACAATTATCAAGCGATGCAGTGATCTCCTTCTGCAAAAGAGGGACATCAGGAGTGCACAAATGATTCATGGCAGAAACTGTGGTGTCTAGCTCTGGTTGCATCAGATCATTGCCACAATTGGAGGGCACTTCTACAGCTGATGCTGAGATACCTGCATTTATAGGTACCTCAGACACATCAGATACTGTTGGACAAGTTGATTCCAGTCGAATACCAGATAATTTTCTTTTCTTTTGATTCTGTGGTGAAGTTCCATTTGAACTAGCATTAACAGTGCTGTTAATTGAAACATTGGCCTGCACAACATCAGGTGAACTTCTCTGGGGAAAATCACAGATTCCATCTGTCCACGCTCGCAAGCCAACATCCCTACAGCCATTGCCAGAAAGTGTAAACTCTGTTGGAGTAGGATCTTTGAAAGACAGTCTTAAGGTTGCATCCACCCAAAAATCAGAGGTAACCATATTCACAGGCCCTACATACAAGTCATTCACCTCTGATTTAGACAAATTTAACAGAGGCATTTCAACCTTTTCATTACTCTTCTTAATGTTAGGTGTATTCTCCTTGCTGCCACCTGTAGAAATCATACAATGTAGTGATCCTCCTGTAGGAACATTCTCAAGAGGTACACTAACACAATCTGAAGATGGCCTCTCAAGAATTTCATCAATAGCCTCATGGCTGGAAATTTTAATCTCTCCTGAAATATTGTGGCCATTGTCAGAACCAAAAACGATACCTACTTCTTTGGAAGAGCTTTCACATGTGGCAACATTCTGAATTGTCCTTTCCCCTAAATTTGATTGCCATAAACTTTTGCCACTTCCTACGGACAAACTAGCATTTTGAAGCTGATCTACAACACCATTCTCCTCTAAAGAATTACCCTGATTTTTACGGGGCTGCTTGCAACTAACATCTGTTGTCCCAATGTTTGAAACAGTAATCCCATCAGATGAGTTAATTAAACAGCTGTCAGACTCACACCCCAAGGTTGTATTATATGAACTTGCAGGACCCCCATAAATTTTAATTTTCTTAAAACTTGAGAAACCAAAATCAGCATAGCCTTCAGCAGAATGAGTCTCCATTGGCAAACCGTTGGGAGATGCACTTGCTCCATTACTCTCACGCAAGAATGAGCCCACATTCTGACAAGGCTGCTTGCTGGCAGGTTCAACATGATCAATGTCAGAACTAGTAGTTTCACTCAGTAATTTAGTAAAATCCTTGTCAGTATTTGAGATACCATGCGAGTAGTTGACTGAATTACTTTTGCCTTCTCCATGACTTGAAGAACCCAGAGGAGAAGTTGAATGGCTCCTCTTTCTCCTGACATTAGGTGGACATAATCTACCAGAATTAGTACTTGTGTCATCCTCAGATACCATGACCATAGCAAAACCCTCTACTCTGTCCTTCTGAGTCTCAGGCACCATATTTGTTTCATTTGAGCAGGGCTGTGAATCAACAATGTCAGCTGAAGCTGTAGAAGCATTCTTTTCAGGCTCAGAGGATGCAGGTAGACCATGGGCAAAGCCATCTGCTGTCACAGATTCATCACACTTATTACTTGGCTGTGAACTTGAAGAACTCAAATTAGGGTTTATGGCTCTCTTCACAATTTTCTTCTTCTTTGCAACCTTGAGAGACGATGTTTTACCAGAAACAACATTAGTTCCACCTTCATTTAATACAGAACCCTTAGTAGAACTCTCCACTTTATTATTTCCAAGTGAGATTTTAGTCCCACTGGAACCAGGCAGCGAACTACTATCATGCACATTACCAATACCAGAAGCTGTAACTTCCACTTTGGACTGTTTTTGGTTGATGTCAGGACTGGAAGCATTATTTGCTACAGAAACAGCATTGTCCAATTTTACAGTGCCTTCATTGGGTTTAATTACTGATGAACTTGAAGTATCCTTAGTAAGGACCAATGCTTTCCTTTCTTTTTCATTCCTAGGCGTCAAATGCAAATCAGAAACACCTGCAAAACTTGAAGGAGGCATCACAATAGCCGTGGCTACCAGTGAATTGGACTTGAAAGACACATCAAGCTCTACAGGGCTTCCCTCTCTCACTTGCTCTCCTATCTCATGATTTGGGTACAAATTCTGATGTTTACCCCTAAATGAACTAGATTTGTTATCGTCAAAATAACCTGAATAATGCACCCTTTCATCCTCTCTATTCCCATAATTAGGCTTTTGAATCCTAAGAAGCACACTCTTTTTCTGTGGTGGCCTCCTTGGATTGCGACTAAAGTCATAACTCCCCCTACTACTATGTCTTTCCAATTCCGCATTCACTTCTCTACTCCTATAATGCTCACGTTTCCGAGTGGCAACTCGAATTTCAGCAGGATCATCAATCTCAGTAATCCCCCTTTCTATAAAGGAATAATGCGTATCTCTGTTAACCTCTCTATCATGTACCGATCTCCGATTCTCATTCATTCCATCATCATACGGAAAACCACGCAGATTCTCACAGGGCGAACTGTGATTTGTTTGATTTGATACCATCCGGAAATCCCTTGAACATTTATCTGAAGTGGATGCAAATTGACTGCGATGATGATAATCATCATCAACACGACACAGTAAAAGTTCTTCCCTTTGTTTGCGTTCCTCTACAAACCTAGAACTACCTTCTAATTCTCTCCTAACCTTCATCGGAGACAGGGGCTGGTTATCTAGCAGGCGGCGATATGAATCTGGATCCACGTTGGCAGGAGGGTACAACCTTGCAGGAAATCTATCAGGCAAAACCCTAGGTGGGTTCCTCAAATCGGGTCGGCTTTCTTGGATATAATCAGTCAATCGACGTGGAAGGTCATCGTCGAAGGGCTTCCGGTGCGTAAGGCGAGGCGATTGTATGGAATTATGAGCATCAGGGTGTGGCCTGGAGTGATTAGGATTAATATTAGCAGAATTGTAGGAGAATTGGGAATTTGGGAGATTGAATTGCGGAGGGATAGGGAGGGAGTGGTGAGATTGTGGTGGAAGAGGACGTGGTCGTGGTTGGAGAGGTGGTCGCGCAGTAAGGAGGGTAGAGTGGTGAGGTGCACAGATATTGAGGTTATTGGGAAAAGAATGATGAGGATGGGGATGCGATTGAGGCTCACGTTGAGTATGAGGAGGATGGCGAGGGACGTGCCTGGTGCGGTGAAGGTAACGAGACCCTGGATCCATTGCCGGCTAGCTGACCACCATTCGTATTTCTGTTTCCTCTTCTTCTTCTTGACCCTTTGCTTTGTTTTAGAGAGAGGAATAAATAAAGTATAAGAACTGACTTCGGACTTATTAACATTCCAGTCTGAAAAATTTTTTCCCCCTTAATTTATTATTATTTTATTATTATTTAATTTTTAACATATAAAATCACTAATAAAATTATTTAACTTTTTGATTAACCTGTTAAGGTTTCGTTTGACCTCGAATTTCAAAATAAAGATTTTTGAAAAAAACACTATTTAGAAAAAGATCATTTTAATATTTTCATGGTAAAAATATATTAGTTTTAATTTTTAATTATTATTTAATATCTTTTAATTAATATATTTAAGTAATATTTTTTTTAATAATAATTTTAATATAATGTCCGACTGATTATAAGTTTGTGAATGTGATAGAGTTTTGACAAATCAAATTTAAATAAAAAATTGAGTTTGAAACAAATTAAAAAAAAAATTTGAGTATATAATGACATTTAAAAAAAAACTTAGATTTTTTTTTCAGAAATTCATTTTCATTGAGAGGCCCTAGAGGGCCAAAAGTTACAATCAATAAAAGGCTTGAGGACAAAGAGATAAGGGTCAAAGCCAAAAATCTAGCTATAATACTCCAAGTTCTAATAAGACCTAAGCCGGACACTGTTAAGCACAGGAATAGTAAAGGGATTGAGCCCAAATCCTGGGCAGTAAACTCAACCAGGTAAGGATAACCTGGATTCAAAGTTTGGCTGCCAGTACGAACCTAGCTGCAGAAGCAGGAACACGCCGTCGTTGAGGGTCTTGACAAAAATGGCCATTGGCCGTTGTAGCGTAACACCATACAAAAATATCCAAAACCAATAGGCCTAACTTGTGAGCTAGGTAACAATATCTTAAAACTTTTTCAATCATTAAATCTATTCATGTTAAGTATAGTGAGCTACATGATTAAGTTTATAGATTTTAAGGTCTCTCTCTTAACCCTAGCCATCTCTGTAGTTTTTTTTTGTCTCTTGTGAACTCTTTGAAGTGGCAAAGACTGAGTATTTTCACTTTTGATTGCCCTTTCTCTTTTTCTTCTTATAATTTTTATATTTATTTTATATTTTTTTAATAATTTTTAAATATGTATTTTTTAAAAATATATTTGTGCTTGTTTCCTCTCCATGAGGATTTAGTATTTCCTTTTTACAATAATTTATTGTTTCCTCCATCGTAGAGTTAGCCAACTCAAATATTTGTTAATATATGTTCAAATCCTTTAAATTAAAATACTTGTTATTATATTTTATATAAATAATTTATCTTAAATATTTTTATATAAAATTATAATAATTTAAAATTTTACACTTTAAATTTTAAATTTATATTTTATCTCCATTTAATGAAAGTTTTATTTTTTATTTTGTTACAAAGAAAATCTATTCATTTAATATTGAACAAAAAAATTTTTATTCATTTAATAAGAACCATTAAATTGTCTATAATTAGTGGATTATGATTTTAAAACATATTTTTATAGAGAGGTTTTCCCTATTTTCATTCTCATTCCCATCTTTTGTGCCGACATATAATATGGAGAAGATGGGGAGATGGCAGTGCAGGCAAGGGGAGCTTTGTGTATTGTGTGCTGAGGGAGGAGGATTAACAATGGTTGTGTGTTAAGGGGATTCTAGATGAATAACAAGTTTAAGGGGCAACGAAGGATGTAGTATGTGTTGACAAGTTGATAGGAGTGGGTCGAAGTAAGGGTATAGTGCAACTGTGAGAGGGTCTGGAGACAAAGGGTGTGAGAATAGCACGTCGCTTGTGTGGATGTGCGGTGGTGTGAAAGGGGTGGTTTAGTTTGTGATTTGCGTTCTAGAATGGGGAGAATTGAGTGTGAGTGAGACGAGTTTATCGAAGAGGTGGATCATGGTGAGGCTTGGTATCAGTTTTGGTGGATTTAGTATAGAGTGAGGCAAAGGACGAGAAGTTGAGGGACGTTGAGTGATGGGTGTTATGTCGATGTGTGGCGGAGAGGAGGTGAGTGACAGCAATCATTGATGGAGAGTGGTGCTAGGTGTGTCAAAAGAAGAGAAAAGTGTAAGGCGTCCCTTAGTGTCTGTGAGGGGAGGCAGTGACGTGTGAAGGAGAGGAGCAACATTGAGGAGCGTTGTTATGGAGATGAGGTCGTGAAAATGGTACGACAGAGGTATAGTAGCGCAGAGACTGGGTGACAGGAAGGGTATGGTGCTAAGGGCATGAGGATTGAGACATGGAGAATAGGTGAGAGACAAATTAATAATTTATTTTTTTTATCTGAAAATTTGCTGGAAACTAAAGAGGATATTTTTTTTTAAACAAAATTAAACTAAACATTTTATAGCTACTAAATAATAAAATTGAGGAATAGATGGTATAATTTACCCTTAAAAATTATAACTAATCATAAAAGGAGAACAAATTTATTTGCGAATTAGATTAGTCAATCTGAAAATTTAGGTATTCTGAAGAGACTTTAGTATTATTGAAAAAAATAATTTAAAATAATAATTATTTAAAGATTTTAAATTAAAATATATTGCATTCAAATTAAAATTTAAAAAATTTTTCTTAATATTTTTTTTCCAGATATAACTTCTTTTTTTTAATTAAAAAAAAAAGTTCTTTGAACGTGACAGCTATTGCCTCCCAGACTTAAAGTACACCATTTAACCCATCCATAAGGTACTTACCATCGAGCTACAAGGAGAATATTTACCTATTCCATTTGCGAAAAAAATATTTAGTCTTTCAACACTAGTTACGTCGAACGCCTCTAACTCTCGAGGCTTACAATTAAGCCACCACTCTCGGTGGTCCAAATATAACCCGATCCTCTCACTTCTTTACAACGTCATAAGATTTTTGCGCCCTCAATACAAGGGCTGCATTAATGCCATGGAAATAGTTGTCGGTGGAGACAGCTACGAGTGCCGTGCTCAATAGTCAAAAAGCCTCTTAGTATCAGGACCATAGGAAAGCAAGGACCTTTAAGTTTCCCTACAAGTGAAGATGGTAATAGGAAAGGCCCCAATGGCTGGACAGAGATAAGAGAGGGGAAGTGAATCTGAGAACAGTATAGGTTTAAAGCCAAATTAAACAGCAATAATAGCACCACTACTTGAGAATGACAAAAGGACTTCCATGGAGATGGACCCAAAGATTAGAATTATGTGATAAGGTAACAAATGAATAGAACAAGCAACTTCATCAGCTATTCAAAGTTTGAAAGAGAAAATTCTATCCCATTAGCTTTAAAAATCATCAGGCATATACACTATTCAAGAATTTATGGTATTAGCCTTTCTATAGGCAACGGGAGCAATGATTACCTGGCTCACCACTCATTCAATCAGAGAATGTTCTAAATACAATAAGGTCTTGTGCTCAACTGTTACAACAGATTTCACTCTTGATTCATTCAACCACCGACACCTTTGTGGCAGAAAGAAATGTCCCAACAAGTTGGGAACTTTGTTCAAGGGAAGGAGGAGGGCACACCACAAACAACCTCTCATCCTACACCTATCTGTAACTCTTATGCAAGTAAAAACAAAAGACAACAAAAATCTGAATGGCAATGAAGGTTAAAAATCAATGGAATATACAAAAGAATCACAAAGAGTAATTGATATTTTACTAGCATTTTGCGTGCCAGAACTGTGTAGTTGGTTAGTCAAAGCTTGATGACCGGCTACACCTGCCTTGCAAATAATTCTCCAATGAGATGGTTTGCTCAATGCTGCTCATGGAGAGTGAATCATCCTCTACATCAAGCAATGCAAGGTTAAGATGAGACTGTAGATTTGAACGCGGACATGCTTCATCATCCAGCATGTCATATTCTTCTGCAGTATTAACTTGCAGCCTGGCCCACTTTGTCACTTCATCATCCCCTTGGAGGAGCCTCACAACCTTTGATCAAGAAAAGAAACATAGTTGAAGATTTGTTTTATTTGCAAGAGAAAAGGCATGAAAATGCAGTAAATTAAATCTTCAGATTTAACAGGTAAGAGGATATTTGAGGAGTTAATACATTTACAATTGAGAGGCTTCATGAATCTAGATAAGCAAGGCACGTCCAATTGGATCACATTTCAGAAAGAAACTAAAACTTCGAAGCAACGAGATATCTAATTTTCAGCAACCAATATAAACTCTCCACGTGCCAATTTTTCCAGTTTACCAGACAACTTAAGTATAAAAGTGGGAGCTAAGCTAATTGAGTTATAGAAAGATGACTTACAAGGTTCATTTGAGGCCTAGCTCGTGGAGAACGTTTTACACAAAGAGTGGCAGCTAAAACCATCCTCTCCATCTGATCATGATCATAGTCATCACCCAAGCTTGGGTCCAGCAATTGGGAAACCTTTCCATTATTTAGAATTGGCTTTGCCTGGACAAGTTAATTCACTTATTTTTAGGGACAAAATCAAAGAAGAAAATTCAGTGCTGGATGAATTCTATAGTTACAAAGACATACCCATATAACTAGGCTTTCTTGGCCTTTTGGAAGATCATTGCTTATAGGCTTCCTTCCTGAGAGAAGCTCAAGGAGCACAACACCATATGCATACACATCGATCTTGTTGTTTACTTTGCCATACATGAAGTACTCAGGAGCCAAGTAACTGTCGCAATTATTTTACAGTTATGACAAGTTACAAGAATTTGTCATTCTCAAGATGATTTGAGTGAATTTCAGGAAACAATCATCCATTGATAATGTATCTATTTTCATTGTTCAAGAACAAGCATGAGGCAATAAAAATTACATACCCAAAAGTTCCAGCAACATCAGTGCAGATTATATGAGATGAGGAGGTTGGTGCCCATTTAGCAAGTCCAAAATCAGAAAGCTGAAGAAACAAGAAGAAGCTTCAGCTCTTACAAATTCAAAAGAATAAAAACTAATACTACTAGAAGTAAATGTAAAAGATTGAAAAATGCACCACCTGAGGCTCAAAATCATCAGACAAAAGTATATTTGATGATTTAACATCTCTGTGGATCACAGGCTGAGCATATTCACTGTGAAGATGATCCAAGGCCTCAGCTACTCCTACAGCCACCTTGTATCTCTCACTCCAGCCAAATGCAAGGGGGTCCTTTCTGTTACCTGGATAAGAAAACACAAAAACAATTATGAGTATGTCAGAGGCTGACCCCCAAGTCTAATATAGTCCAAAATCTGAACCATGGAAATTTGTTAATTAATATACCATGGAGGTTCTCTTCAAGACTTCCTCTCGATAGGAAATCGTAAACCAGGAGAAATTTGTTGTCCTCAAAACAGAACCCCAAAAGAGAAATGATGTTCTTGTGATGTAAGGTAGTAATAATCTCAATTTCTAAAACAAACTCCTTCAATGCATCTTCGGATGGCTTCAAGATTTTCACAGCGAGTTCCTGGCCATCAGGGAGGCAACCTTTATAAACCTGACTGCTGCCTCCTTTCCCAACCAAATTTTCTGAAATACAAAAGGGAAAATCCAGTCACAAGCAAAAATTGAATTAAACTTACTTAAAAGTTTTATTTGAGCAACAAAAACTAACCAGCCAAGAAATTAGATGTGGCTGCCAGAAGTTCTTGGTAATTAAACAATCTGCAAGTTGCAGAGTATTTCTCATGAAGACCCTCCAATTCTTTTGGTAGATTTTTACTTTTAGAATGGTCGGGAGAAGGTGGAAATGTCAATGTCTCTGTGCCAAATGGAACAATTGCGCCACTTTCTCCATCTAAACTCGATTGATTTTCAACCTGATCACTACCATTTTTTTTGTGATCCAAATTGGAGATATATGTTGAAAATTGCCTGCTTGGCAACCTCATTGCCCATTGCACCACTGAGATCTGCCTCACTGAGGATCCATCTGATGATTGTCCATCTGGTAAGAATGCACGGCTAAGTAGTGGCCAACCAGGTTTCAGTTCAGGCACCTGTCTGATTAAAGAAGAAATTGAACAGGAAGGCGCCTCAACCTTTGGAACTGGGACTAAAGCTAAAGATTTATCATCACAACCATTATCACCAGAAGACTCTTCAACAGACAGCTTACATGAGTCATCCAGAGATTTAGCAACTTTTCCACAAATTGAGCAACTCCGTTTCATGATACTCCCCAAACTATTCGGACGGGTCATAACTAAGGCCCGCTCTAAAATCTGGTTGTTACCCTCATCATACTTTAAGGCCTCATCAGTACCGCTTTCATTTAGGACTTTGGAATTCTTACTTAATGAAATTGACCTTTGAATCACATTAAGAAGACCATTTCGGCGATCATCTTCAGTTCCTGCAACAATTACATGATAATTAATTGTACCGCACAAGCAAAAATTCGATATTTAGAAGCTCAAAATAAGGTAAAAGAATAAACCAAGCGAATCACCACTTTTAGCTAGAGTGCCTTCTCTCTGAAACACAACTTTCCCATTATTGACAGCAAGAACTGAACAATCCTTTGGTAGCTTCTTGGCGCAATATTTAGCAACAGATGTCGGTGAACGGATTGTATGGTGACTCCTGGCTGCTCCAACTATAACATTTGCTGCCGAGTAAGATTTTGCCTCCCTAACTAAAATTTTTCGTATCGATGAACCTCTGCATATCTTGAGCTTGAGATCCACCTGCCCCCACCAAATTCAATAACTCTTTAGCAAAAGTAACTGAAAATCTAAAGAACTAAAAGTCCTTAGATGACTGTTCTATTTAGCTTCACCGAGGGTGCTTGACAAGAGTGAAAGAAAAAATTTTCCATTTTTCTCGCCAACCAAACTGACGAATTAAACAAAAAAAGGATAAATGAAAGGAGATATGATCAATTTATGTTAAAAATACCAACCTGTTTCAGGTTGCAGAAACCTTCATACACTGCAAGAACAGAGTCAAAAGTTTTGACAAGCGAGAGAAGCGAAGACTTTCCTTCTCGATCTACGATTTCTATACACACACCCATTTCACCAAATCATCAAAGCCACCCAAATAACCAAAAAAGAAGCAACCAAGAAAACCATCACTTCTAGTGTTCACTTACCATTATTACCAAGAACATGCAGAGCAATAACAGTATCCCCAGGTTGCGCCACTTTGACCATGGCCCATGTCAAAAGCTCTCTGCTCTGCGAGTCAAGTTTGACCCCCACCATCACCGTGCGGCCACCGGAGACCATCATGTCTTCTTGTCCAAGCTCGTGCATTTTCATTTCTATAAGCTTCAAAACTAAGATTCAACGTCCTTTAGGAATTGATTTTTCGTCGTTTTGCGACCTGAACAGAAGTTCATGTTGCGTTCATATAGTATTTAAGGCGCAGAGGCAGAGGTGGTGTGTTTATTTCGTTTTATTTTAGGCTTAACCGCCAGTTTGGTTGTTTCCTTTTCAAGGTCGCATAACCATAGGAGAAAGGGAAAGGGAGGTAGAGAAGGGAAGGAGCAGGGGGGATGTTAGAGTGCATCCGAGTGTATTTTGCTACAAAAGCCACCTAATCATAAGAAGGAAAACATATATTAAATTATACTACTCAATTATGGAATTCTGAGTTGGTTTTCTATCATCCAACCTTATTTTATATGGAAATACATTTAATTATTATTAAATTAAATATATATATTAAAATTTATATTAAATTCATATTAATATTAAATAAGAAATTTTATAATTTTAAAAATAATTTTAATATTATTAAATTAAAATTTATTAATAATTTAAATATAAATAATTAATATAATAATTATTAATCATTTAAACTTTTGAGCTTACTCGGTTAAAATATAAGTTAAGTTAGTATTAAGTATTAAAACGATATGAAATTTTTACTTCATATGCTCTTCACCATTTTCAGAGAAAATTTAAGCTCTAATAACACTTAAATCTTTAAATTTAACTTAAAAATTGACTTATAATTAGAATTATTTCGGTGATATATAAATTAAATTGACGTTAAATATTTGATTCTAAAAGGTTATCATAACCGTAACTATTAAATATAAAAATCATAAAAAGGAAAAAAAAAATCATAAATTATATCATGTTGATCCTCAAAAATTCGTGCATTAATAAATTATCCGTTACATATTTTAAATGAATTTAAGAAGAAAAAGGAATTTTTTTTTTTTTTTTAATCAGTGGTGATATATTTATTGGATGTTATGGGACCACAGGCAAAGGCTCGTGGGACGTAAACTAATAAATAAAAATCGAGATCATTTAATAGAGTGCGGAATTTAAAAAAAAAAAAATAGGGCAAATTACTTTTTGCCCCTAAATGAGTTTACATTTACTAATAAATTTTTATTATTTAATAATTAAATTAATTGATTTATGATATTTATTATTAATTATTTACTCTCTATATTTAAAAAAAAAATTAAAGTTTCATTTAGCAAAAGCTTGTGTTTATGGTGTAGAAAAATCAAACAACAAAGATGGTTTTTACTTTGTATTTTTATTACAATATATAATTCATTTAATAAATAATTTTATGTATTATTTTTCTTATCATATTTCAATATCTTAACTACAACGAATACCCTGTTTAGAATGTAAAATTTTATTAGAATTCAATTTAATTGATTTTTTTTATGTTAATTTTTGTATTTAAAATGAAAGAATTTAATTTTTTTAATTTAAAATGTTTTTATTTTATAAATAATAAAATTTATATATAATTATGTGAAATTTTTTTTTTTTACAAATAATTTATTACAAAGTGAAAATTATGGAAAGGCTAGTAAGTCCGAAGGGTATTTTTATCCTTCTCGTATACAGTTCTTCTAGCTATTTAAGATTGTCATCTCATTAATTTTATAAGGTTCCCACAATAGGAGGATTATTCAGTGCTTTTGAAATATATATTTCTTTTTCATATAAATATATAAATTTTACTCTTTTATAAATTAAAATATATATATATATATATATTTAAAAATATATTATTTTTTAATACTTTCAATATATGTTACAATTTTTCTCCACAATATGTGCTTTTAATATTTGCAACTTATGTTTGGAGTCAGTTTTACATGTTCAGGCCTCATTTATTACTGGTGATATTCATAATTGGATTCACAGGAATATATCTTAAATGTGTAGTTGGTCCTTTCGTGGTATGCATTGATGCATTCACGTAATGTTTATCATTTATAAATTAATTTATTTATATATTAAATATTTATTTTTTTATAAATATTTATTATTTTTTAAATATTTTTATTATTGCTGTAAAGTAAGTAAAATTTTATTTAGAATTGTCACGTAATACTTATTTAATATGTAACACTTATCATTTATAAATTAACTTATTTATATGCTAAGTTTTTTTTTTTTTTTAGCAAGTGTTTATTGTCTTTTAAGTATTTTCATTATTGCTATTGTTATCTTAAATTTATAATTTAAATAATTATTTTATTTAACAATTGGTTGTCAAAATTCAAGGCTTCAATAATTAAATTTATTATATTATTTTTTAGTTTATTAAAATATAATTAATATTGTTTTTTCTTTAATTATATTATTTTTTAGTTTATTAAAATATAATTAATATTGTTTTTCTTTAATGTTTATGCATTTCAAAGTATTCATGTATTTTTAATCATGAATTTTTTTTTTATTTCATCTATATAAATTTTATTTATATTAAGGTGAAATTATTAAAATTATAATATGGTAGATTTTTATAATCATAAAAATTTCATTAATATTAAAATGAGTTTAGTATGAATAGAACATTACTCGACAATTTTAATTAATGTTTATTTTAATTCTTAAAATTTTGTAATTTTTATAATTTTTTAAAAATTCTAACTATTTCATTTCATTATAAAAATTTAATAATTATATTTTAAAATTAATAAAAATTTGAAATTATCCCTTAAAACGATCATATGACACTTATTATTGGTACTAGCACGTAACGTTTACTATTTAAAAATTAACTTATTTATATGCAAAGTTTGTATTTTTCTTTCTTTAGCAGATATTTATTTTCTTTTAAGTATTTTTATTATTACTATTATTATCTCAATTTTTATAATTTAAATAATTATTTTATTTCATAATTGATTACTAAAACTCAAGTCCTCAATAATTAAATTTATTATATTATTTTTTTAGTTTATTAAAGATATAATTAATACTATTTTTTTTAAATGTTCATACATTTTAAAATATTCATATATTTTTTATCATGAATCGTTTATTCATTTTCATAATTACTTTTCATGTTTCATCTATATAAATTTTATTTTTATTAAGGTATTAAATTGACTTTAGTACAAAGAGAATATTATTCGATATATTTAATTAATATTTATTTTAATTCTTACATTTTTATAATTTTTTTATTTTTTAAAATTTTCACTCTTTCATTTCATTATAAAAAATTAATAATTATATTTTAAAATTAGTAAAAATTTAAAATTATATTATACAAATTATTAGGAATTGGTCATTCTCTTTTTTACTAAAATATAAATAACATTTTACATGGATGTTTCGAATATTTTGTTTATTTGAATTTTCTTTCTCATTTAATAAATTAATTTTCATTTAATTACTAATTTTAAACCAATTAATACATATTTAATTATATTAATTATTTTCAATTGACTTCGTTAAACTATAATTTATTCTCTGAGATTTTATAAAACCTATAACTTAGTCCCTATCGTTAAATTTCAGTTAAATTATAATTAATTCTAGCAAAAATGATTAAAATATTGTTTATTTTATTTTTAATTTGAAAATAATTTAGTCTATAAGATTTTATTTTATTGACAATTTAGTCTCGAATATTTAGTTAACCCAACAAAATAGTCTCTGTAGTTTTAAAACTAAGTAATTTAGTTATTGACATTTTAATAAACCTACAAGTTAGTTTATACCGTTAGAATTATGGTTAATTTCTCATTAAATTTAGCAAAGATACCAAAATATTTTTAACTTTATTTTCAATAAGAAAATATTTTAGTCATTGAATTTTTATTTTAATAACAAATTTTCCATATTCATATTTTTTTCCTCTTTTTATATATAACAATATAAATTGATATTAATTGATATATATATATATATATATAATTAAAACAATAATAACATAATAGAATTTTGTAAAATTATAATTTATAGATATTTATAATATTTAAGGATTAATTTATAAAATGCTAATATTTTATAATTAATTGAAAATTTTAAGAACCATAAAATAATTAATTTATATTGTAATAATATAAATTTAATTTTTTAATTTAATGGGAATCATATTTTAAAAGTGTATGAACTAAATTATTAATAAAAAAACTCAGGGGCAAAATTATTTTTAGATTAAAAATAAAAATAAGATAAATTTTATCATTTTTATTAAAATTAACGATAACTTAATGAAATTTTAATAGTATGAATTAAATTATAAAATATGCATTGCAAGTTCAGTGAAGGCCAAACTGGTGATAGGGAATGAGTTAGTTTGAATTGAGTGATACTGCCCCAAAATAATCACTTTAAATATTTAGGCTCAGTCATTCAAGTAGATGGGGGATGTGAGGAGGATGTTAGTCATAGGATTAAAGCCGGATGGTTGAAGTGGAGACGTGCTACAGAAGTTTTATGTGATCATAAGATTCCCAATAAATTGAAAGGAAAATTTTACCGTACAGCCATACAACCGGCTATGTTATATGGTAGTGAGTGTTGGGCACTGAAAGAGTCGTATGCATCTAAAATAAGAGTTGCAGAGATGAGAATGTTAAGGTGGATGAGTGGCCATACTAGACTAGATAAAGTCCGTAATGAAAGTATTAGAGAAAATATAGGAGTGGTGCCAATTGAAGATAAGTTGAGAGAAAAAAGATTGAGGTGGTTTGGTCATGTGAAGCGTAGACATATGGAGGTTCCAGTTAGACAAGTAGAGCACATTAGGTTAGAGAATAGAAAGAAAAAAAAGGGATAGACCTAAATTGACTTGGAGGAGAGTAGTACAATATGACCTAGAAACATTACACATTTCCGAAGATTTAACCCAAAATCGTTCAGAGTAGAGAAAGCGAATCCATATAGCCGATCCCAAATTTTTGGGATAAAGGCTTAGTTGAGTTGAGTTGAGTATTATAAATTAAATTATTTAATTTTAAAAATATAAAAACTAAATAGTAGATTTTATCAAATCCCGTAAACTAAATTATAGTTACAAAAACTGCTTCTAAACTAACTTCCATTTCTCAACTTATTTTGTATAGTTGGGAAGCTCCTTGCATGGGTTGGCTAAAAATTGTGTTATAAATAAGCACGCACGCTTTTATTCTCAAAATAATAATATTAATTAAAAAAAAATTGAACTTTATTTTTAATTTTACTACATTATCTTGATTTTACCAATTTTAATTTAATTTGTTAATAATTAGTAAATGAAAATATTTTTAAATATTTTTTATTTATTCGAATGATGATGAGCATAAATATTTTTGCCTTTATTTTTAAATATTTTTATTATTTCATGAAATAGCTAAACAATCAAAAATAATGTTTAGAAAGGAAAATTATAAAAAAAAATTCTATTATCATAATTGATAAATAATAAAAATTATATTTTTTTTTGTATTAAAATAATTGTATAGAATTTGTATGTGTATTTTAATTGTAATTAATAATTTGGCTAAAATTGATACAATTAAAAAAAAAATAAGAGAAACAAATAAAGATGGCTTTTCTTGTCATTAAACTTTCTTTTTGAATCTATACTTTAAATTTATTAAAAAAATATATCAAATCTTGAATCTCTAACCCCTAAATTATAAAATAAACACGTCACCATGAAATTTCTGATCTAATAATATCGTTAAGGACTTGTTTGATATTATTATTAAAATTACTACTGAAAAATTATTTTTTTAAATATGTTAATTAGAAAATATTAAAAAATAATTTAAAATTAAATTTAATAAATTTTAGTCATAATAATACTAAAATAATAAAATAATTTTTTTTTTCAAATCACTTTTTTTAACAACAATTAAAATAATATTTTTATTAAAAAATAATTTAAATTCTCCAAACTCAATGCCAATCAAACACTAAATCCCTTTCCATTTCAAGTCTTTCTGAGTCTTCCTTCCTTCTCTTTCCCATTTCATTTCAAGTCCCCATTGATTTCATTTTAACTATCAAGATCTACTTAATGGCTTTCTCGTGCTTGTTGGGTTTGTCTTTGCCATCAAACCTTACTGTTAGGATCTACATGGTTTGATTTATCGAGTTATAAATAAATAAAAATCAATTAATCCTGGATTAAATATTCTTTTTCGGATTGGTTGTTTTGAAAACCAAATTAATATGGGAAGTTCCTATTTTTAAAAACTAATGTGAGATATTCAATTTATAAAAATATCAAATCATAATTCTTGCAAGCAAAATGTTGACAACTACTTAAATTGAGATAATTAAATTTAAATAATCCCACTTGGAAATTTATATATAACATGACTTTGTTGTAATTATATATTGTTGGATTACATACTTATTTTATTATGCAAATAATTAAATATTGAAGTTGAATGATCATTCTTCATTCTCTTTCCAAGCTAGAAAAAACAAGTTTATATATATATATAAAGATTTTATTAAAAAAATATAATATTTATATTAATATTTAAAAATTAAGAGAGTGATTTATAAAAAATTATCTACTTAATTTTTAGAGGTTGAACGAGTGTTTTGATCAGATTCAATAAGATGATATAATTATTTTTACTCATTTAATTTTTAAAAGTTTAAAGGTTTAAATGACACAATTATAGAGCACTTTTATTTTAAATTATTATATAAATAATTAATTATTAATGATTAATATTTAAATTAATAAATAATTAAAAATTACTAAAATAAATATCCACTACTAAAATAATTGGTATTGTCCAGGATGATCAAAGTAAAATTTCTAATGTTATCTCTTGCTCCTAATATTAAAAAAAAAAAAGAAAATTGTTTTTACCAATAAATCCATATAGACAAGTAAAACTCAATGGATTTTTTTTTTAATTACTATTATTATTAGTTAAATAGTGAAAAATATTACATAATCGATTTTAATTAATTTAAATTAAAACTTGATTATTGCTGACAATTTTAAGCCATGCCTTTGGCCTTTGTTTTAATCAACATTATTCGAAGATTATAATAATGGAACCGACTGCACCATATAAATAATTTAAAAGAGAGGCGACTTCTCTTCTTGGCCTGTTGGTCACGCTGACCCGCTGACTCTTAACCTCTAACGTGGTTTCTAATCAAAAACCATCCACCTGTATACCTCTCTTTATTGATGAGAGTCCCAATTCAACGGCTGCGTTACACGTGCTCCACAAGTTTCTGGCCACGTGCTTTCTTCCATAGTATGTTCGAAATAGGAGTCGCATTGGCTCGAGAATTTTGGGAAATGAATTTAATAATATATATTCACATATAAATTTAAAAATAATATTTATGTGATCTGAATGCATATATTTTATATTATTTTATATAAATAAATAATTAAAAGAAAGGTTCAAAATAAAAGGAACAACAAAATACACCAAAGGCCAAAAAAGTTGATGGGGCACTGTCGCACTGACCCTAATCTTTGTGCACCCATGTGATGGATGGTTCCACCTAAGGTCATGGGTTGGCTGGCTGCCCCCCACCACCACCGCCATTGCAGCTACAGATTCATTAGGGTTTGATTATTACTGCCCTTCGTTCTTCAATACGTTCCCTTAATCCTCCATTAACATATACATAAAGCTATTATTTTATTAACCATAATTTTGTTTTGTATTAAATTTTAAAATTTAAAATTATTTTTTTAAATAAAAATATTATTTTAAATATTATTAAAAAAATAATTTAAAAAAAATTATTTTAATTGCAATGTCAAACAGCCCATACGTCCTGGCAGAGGGATCCAAGTGACGTTGTTTCGCGAGCCAAAAGGTGCTAATTCTATAGTTTGGTGTTCCTATATCAAACATGCAGTAGCTGAAAATAGATAATTTCTTGGGGAGCTATTATTTGTATTTATCACATTAAATGAAAATTTAAAGATTATGATTTATAATAATATCAATAAATTTTTATTTATTACGATAATAAAATTGATATAAAAAAGTAAGAAGTCTATATATTATTTTTTAAAATATTTTTTTTTATATTTTATGCTGTACTTTGCTAAATAAAAAGGATGCATTTATTCGTGAAATAGAGAAAAATTTAGCAAAACTTTATATATACTTAGTCTCTATTAATTTATTTTACAGAAAATAATTTATATATAAAAAAATATATTTTATATAAAATTTTAAAAATATTTTTAAAAATATTTTTTATTATTTGATTGTAATATTAAATTAATGATGTATATTTATTTTATATATATATATAAATATATATAAAAATATTTTTATATTTTAATAAGATTTTTAAAATTTTAAAAATAAAAAATAAATTTATCTTTTTTTAAAAAAAACTATTTTTCTTAAAAATAATTTAATTTTTCTAAAATGAGTTAACTTTCCTTAAAAACAAATCATTTTAAGCTGGGAACAATTGCCTCTCTAGTCATAAATAATTTATTTTTAATTAGATAAAGAGCATGAAAATAATTGGAATGGAGGTTTTATGGGATAATTTAAAGGGAGTTATTCATTTGATGTGTAACTCAGCCAATAATATCCAATACACTATTACAAATGAAAGATTGAATTAGTGTATTTAATCAATCGAACATTTAACATACATAATATTCAATTAATGGTCAGAATAATACAAACATAACAATTAAAAAATTATTTTTAAGGCTTTTATAGTTATGAGCATATTCGTTAATATTAATTATTTTAATAATTATTAATTATTAAATATTATTATTTTCATTTATAAATAATAATTATATTTAAATTTTTTACTATTATTAAAAAATATTGAGTAATCTTATTTTTATAAATATTATTATAGATATTATATTAAAAAAAATAAATAAAAAATAATAATTTAATTATAATTAAAATTATAAAAATATTTTTAATATATTTATTAGGGTGATCTGGCAAAGCTTGGTAGCTGGGATCTGGTGGGGGATATTTCTTGTACGGATGTCCCTACCACCAATCTACACTTCAGATTTTTGTGGGCCAAGTGCAACATTTAATGGTTTATCGTTATCGCTTATAAAGCTTTACGAAATGCTGAAAATTTAAATTTTCAACTATTAATTTTAATTTACCCTTTTTCAAATATTTATGGTATCTCCCATCTTCCATTTTACAGTTAAATAAAAAATTAATTAATAGAGTACGATTATACTAAAGTCTTTTCCACGAATAATAACTCTATCACTCAAACATACATCTAAACGTGATGTATAAATGCGTATTACCATTTAATCAATCCTTAATAAGTTAATTTTAAATAATTAATTACTATTTATTGATTATTAACATTTAATAGCTGCTTATTTACTTTTACCGACTTAACCTCACTTTAGTTTAAAGAATACAAAGAGAAAAGGGATATAAGATATATGATAAAATTTATCAATTAAATATATTAATTTTATATATTTAATGATTAATTGAATATAAATAATAATTTTTTATTATCAAAATTATGAAGTAAATGATTGATTTATATATATATATATATAAAAGAAGCAACTTGTAATTTAAAAAAAAAAAATTAGACTCATCATATATTGTCAAAAATAAACTATTCAAAGTGAAATTGATATATGAAATAGTCCGAAAACTACAATTTTGCAGTTGGTCTTGGATTAGGTATGTCTTGGATTATGGAGAGTCAAGCCAAAATTGTTGAATCTAGCAAGAAGTTGCCCTGGGCAATCTGCACCAGTAAACTTATGCCTCAATCTTTGATTTGGGGGCCAAATGATTGAGATATATAAGCCATTTCGATGCAAAAAAAACAAAAAAAAGCTTACATAATGCCTTGAAAAATGCCCTAAACCATGTCATAAAAGAAGGGGGGCTCACACAAATCCCAACAAACCAAAACCCTTAACCATATTTTAAAATGATTAAGAGAACAAGTTTAAGGCACTTTAGTCATACTCAAATTAGGGTGAAAATAATGATTCTTGCTTAATTAGAGAAGCCGTTCGCTGTGCTTTGCTCCTAACAATGGCCGTTAAATTTGGGTTTGGAACTGCAAAACGACAGATTAACTAAAAGGGCAAAAGAGAAAGGGAAACTTAACTTGTCAGTTGGTGGCGGCTTTACTTTGAATGATAGAGCCACAAAATCTTAGATGTGTTTTGGGTTTATTTTAATTAATTATTATCATTAATTAATATAATAAAGTCTGTTATGTGTCTTGTTAATTTAACCAACTTGAGATTAGATTAGGCTGAGTTGACTGTATTTTCAATCAGGACATCACGTCTCGGTGGAACGCTTCGTCGTTTAACGTTTTAAGCAGAATTCTATGTTTTTAATTTTTTTAAGACAGTGTTTAAGGTTGTTTCAACTTGGGCTTGTGAAATTCTCTTGGATTGAATCCCTTCTACAGATCTGGCCCATTTGTTTTTTAATATATAAATTTGAAATAAAATTACTTTTTTTGTCTCCAAATTACTGCATAATTAATTCTGAGTGTTAATTGTGTGATATTTCAGAGATAAAATATTTTTTCATAAGCTTAAAATTAGGTTTAGTTGAAAAAAATCTTGATTGTAAAATTAGGTTTGAAATTAGGATTGGCCCATTTGTAAAATTCATTTATAAATAAATCATTTATTTAATTTATTTTATATTAAATATAGAATTCATTTCACTCAAAATGAATTTTATGTTTAGTATGAATGAAAAAGTCAATTCAAAATGTTATATTTTTAATATATATATATATATTATTGCATATACATTTTTAATTAAAAGTATAAACATTTACAATAGTTATAATGTCGTTTATTTATTTATATCTATATTTATATTTGTATCTGTCTGTCTATGTCTGTATTTATTTATATTTGTATCTATATTTATATTTTATATTTATTTGTATTTGTTTATTTATGTTTATATTTACCTCTGTGTTTATATTTATGTTTGAGTTTATATTTTTATTTTTATTTATTTGTCTATATTTATATATGTTTATATTTATCTATATCTATATTTATATTTATGTTTATGCCTATATTTATATGTGTTTATATTTGTATTTTTATAAATGTTTATTTTTGTTAATGTCTATGTTTGAATCTGCATCTTTATCTGTTTGTATGTCTGTGTGTATCTATCGTATAGATAAAATAAGAGAAAATAAATAAGAAGAGGAAAAAAATAAAATAATATATATTTTGTCACTAATATATATAATTTTAAATTTAAAATTTATTTATAAATTTTATTAATTTTAATAAAATTTAATTTAATTATAATAAATTTTATGAAATTAATTATTAAAAATTTTAAATAAATTTTCATGTAAATCAAATATTTAAATATTAAATTTATGAATAAATTTTATAAAAATCATTTATTTCAAATACAAACTTAGTTTTAATTGATTACTTAAAATTAGGGCACAGGCCCAAAAAAATAAGAAAGGAAAACCCAAAAAAAAAAAACAAATGGCTGGCCGCTGCCGGTGAAAGCACCGACAGTCGCCTTTGAAGCAGTGCGACGTAGCTTGCAAAATAGGTGAACTGATTTTTTTTTAATTAATATATATATATATTATATTCTTTATTTTAAAATTTACATTTATTTTTAAAATTTGTTATAAAAAAATTGAATATTAGCAATAATTTAATTCTTAATAGTTCTTAGAGTAAAATATTATTATATTTTTAATAATATTTTATTATTTAGAATGAACCAGAGATATATGAGATATATTATTATTCCCGCTATCTTTTATCCTTCAACTTTTAAATGATATGAAATTAAGTTTTGGGTCAGTTTCGATTTTATATATTAGATATTTAATATTTGAATTTATTTATATAAATATTTAATTAAATATAAAATATATATTTTTTATAATAATATTTATAAGTTTTATATTTTATTTTAAATAAAATAAAATATATATTTTTTATAAAAATATTAAATTTATAAAATATAAATTATTAATAAAAAATCAATTTTTGTATAGATTATTATTTAAAAAATATAAAATTAAATGTGTTTAAATATATTTCAGACAATAATAATTGAGCTTAGGATAAATTTAAGTAGTTAATAATAAATATTAATTGAGTTTGGAATATATTTAAATTTTAAAAATATTACCTTGTTATTCTTAGGTGGAGCCCACAACTAATATCGGAACAAAAATTCACCTATTATTGCTAATTCTTGAAGGAGCTGCCCCCGATTTCATATATATATATATATATATATATATATATATATATATATATATATATATATATATATATATGGAGGATTATAATATATACAATTTTGAGCCATATAACTAATTAAAACGATTTAAGTTGGATTTATAAATTAATTTAAATGTTATTTTAATAGTTTTTATGATGTGAACCCTCAAGTAATTGGTAACTTGAAAACCCACATTCAAGAATTAAAGGAACAATATGGAAAGTACTAAATCAAGATGTATGAATTTGATTCTTTGAACCAGCACAATCAGATTGCTATGTAATTCAAAGAAAATATCAGAAATTGGATTGTTGACCTAATTCATATGGAGAATGAATAAACCAAGAATATTATGCACATTAAACCTTGTAAGATGTAAATCTTAGCAAGTTAATGAGATTCACAAGAACAAAGGCAACATCCAATTTATTCACTAATAGAGCAGAAATAATCTTTCATTAATATTCAAGATGTGTCCTCCACCTCTCTCATTACACTTGTATTTATAGCCTCTTGGCCCTAAAGCTAAAGACAAAAATATCCCTATTTTAGTAACAGCTGCAAGGAGTTTTAAGTCCAAATATAAATTAATCTATTAAAATACTAAAACATCTCAACAAAAAGCAAACTTAATACAACAGCAATAAGGGCATTTAAGTCCAAAAGAGAGGTAGTTATAATAGTAAGGAATATTCCTTCAAAAAGGTGTCAACAATATGGGTTGGATCTGGTGTATGCATATCCACAGGTTATTCCATGTAACCTAATGCTCCACATGACACCTGGTCACTTCTAAGCTTAATTTTCACCCAATTTAATCCTTTATAATTTTCTTCATGCCATTCTAGCTTATAATCCTTATTCCTTAAGATTTCACAAATTAAATTCTGAAGTGATTTAGCTCTAGCTCTAGCTCTAGTAATTGGATCTTGGATGAAATCTTTTGGTGTGGATGTAGCTTTGATTCTCATCATTTTTTTATGTTTATTTTATTATTCTAATTTTGAATTTTGATGCTTAATTATTTTATTTTTTATTTTTAATCATGTAATCAGATTTATTTTAAATAAAAATGAGCCAAAGTCAAAATACATTTATCTTCAAAATTTATAAATTGAAAATACATAATAAATAAAAAAATCTTGAAATCAAGAAATTTTAAATTCAATTCTCTTAATTATTGATTTGAATTATTATATTTCATTGTTTATTTTATAATTAAAAATATTTAATTTTTAATTAATTATTTATAACTAATATAATTTTAATATGTATCATACTCATATTTTATGATTAAAAATTTAATATTAGTGAGATTTAAATTTAAAGTATCTTCATTGTCACTATATTAAATTAAGACTACGTTTATTTTGCATAAAATATTTTCGAAAAAATATTTGTTTTTTATACTTTTAGTGTTTAAAAAATTTAAAAAATGGGTCAATAAAAAATACTTTTCTAATCAAAGAAAATTAAACTCTTTTTTAAGAAAAATAACTTCCATTTTCAAAAGATAAAATTATTTTTTTGAATTTTAATAATTTTATTAAAATGCAAAAATAATATGTATAATATAAAAACATACTTTTAGTTTAATATTATAATTAAATAATAAAAGTATATTTTTTTTATATATAAATTATTGATATAGTGGAGTCCAAAAACTGAACTCCACAAGTTCAACTCAATCAGACCCAAGTTCAAATGCTCCTCAAAGTTTAGACTCAAAGACGGTATCTTCTTGGCAACCTCACAATTCGAACAACAAAGTAGAGATTGGCATCCTAGGATATCAGAATTGTAATTTCTCAGTTGAGATCAAGCATTGTAATTTCTGTTAGACTATAAAAGGAAAGACTAAAGATCCAACCAAGATTCCAGAAAGATTGTCCTTTATATCGTTATAAAAACAAGTATAAGAGGCAGCACATGGTAAGTGAACAAACTCTCTGCAAAATCAATTGCATTTCATTCTTCTCTTTGTAAATTTCTGCGTCTGACTTGAGTGTCAAAGTGGCTACAAGTTGGCCATCGACTCTCACTTGTTTTCTTTTTCTTAAATGACTTAAGGCCAAGAAAAAAGAAGCTTTGTGTATTAAAAAGTACTTAGAATTGTATGAAAAAGCCTTGGGTCAAGTGGTAAATTTCCAAAAATCCTCAATTTCTTTAAGCTCAAATGCTTGTCATGATCGAGTTGTGGAAATTTGTAATGCTCTCCATGTTAGTCATAAAGGAAGATTATGGTTCTCATTTGGGCCTTCCTTCACATGTTAGTAGGAATCGTAGAGCTGTATTTGAATTTGTTAAAGACAGAGTCTGGAAGCGCCTTAAAGGGTGGAAAATAAATATTTTGTTGAGGGCGGGGAAAGAAGTGCTTTTAAAGTCGGTGGTTCAATCAATACTGACCTATGTCATGAGTGTTTTCAAGTTACCAAATGATATTGTTTCTGATATAGAGAAGATGATGAATTCATTCTAGTAGGGAAGTAGAGATAGCCAATGTTCGATAATTAGATGGATGGCTTGGGATAAGATGTGTGCTAGTAAGTTTGTGGGTGGATTGGGTTTTCGTAGACTCTCTCATTTTAATATGGCGTTATTAGGCAAACAAGCCTGGCGCTTTATTACTCGGCCATATTCATTGGTAACAAGAGTCTATGCAGCTAGTTATTTCCCAAATGGTTCTTTTTTTGACTCTATTATTAGGAGTAATCCAATCTATTGTTGGTGTAGTATTTTTGCGATGAAATTTTTTATTATGAAAGGATGCGAATGGCGGATTGGGAATGGACAGAAAATTCATGTCTGGGATGATCCATGGATTCTGGGACAAGATAACAATGTTGTTACTTCTGATTGTTTAGTAGGCATGGAGGACATTCAAGTGGCAAATCTTTTCAAGCTGAATAAGTTTTCTTGGGATGAAGATATCATGTGGGATGTTTTTAATGATCATGATGCCTCAAAAATATTATAGATTCCTTTTCCTGTGACATCTAGAGAAGATGTTATATATTGGGAGCCAGAAAAGCAGGGTATGTATTCAGTTCGTAGTGCACACAGGTTGCTCAATTCTAAAGGTAACAGTGCAGATGTCAATTCTGGTTTGTGGAAGAAAATATGGAATGCCTTTGTTCCTTCAAAAGTCAAAATCTTTATTTGGCATGCTTGTACAAATACGCTTCCTACTTTGTCTAATTTGCGGACGAAGAGAGTTGAAGTTGTAGATATTTGCCAAACATGCAACTCTGAAAATAAGATGGTGGTCCACTGCTTGTTTAACTGTATCTTTACCCGAGAATGTTGGAGGACATCATGTTGTGCTTTCTGGATGAATAGTGTGCTTAAATAGTTGCAGAATTATTTGCTATGTGTGATCAAACTCAAGTTTCTCGAGCTCTTATACTGGTTTGGAGTATTTGGGAGAACCTTAACAAGTGGATATGGAAACAATTGCATCAATGTCCAAATCTCAGGCGATGCGTTGTTTCAATGAGTGGTCTGCAGCTCAAATGAAGTCTAATGTATCAATTTCTAACCCAGTAGCATCTTTGTCTGATGGAGAAGCTCGCCGTAAGGAATGTTGAAACTAAATATTGATGCAGCTATTAATTCTGCTCAAGGAAAAGTTGGCTTTGGGAGGATTCTTTGTAATCATGCAGAAGGTATTTTAGCAGTAAGGGTTGTTCCTTTATCGGGTCAAATGACAGCTTCCGAGGCAAAGATGCTTTATCTTGGGCGAAGATGCATGGATGACAGAACATCATTTTTTAGTTTAATTGTATGTTGCTAGTGGATGCAATGGCGAATGAGTATAAATTTCTCTATTAAGGGTTCTCTTTTGATTAATTACCTATTGTTAATGTAGGATATTCTAAATTATAACTTGTAATATATTCATAAATCAGTGAACCAGTGTGCTCATCTCCCAGCTAGAGCAGTTGTTTCTTTATTTGATTCGAATAAATGGGTTCATTCTTATCCATCATTCATTGAGGATGTAATTCTGTTTGATATGATTAGTGAATAAATCCTCATCATTTATTTAAAAAAAATGACTTAAGAACTAGAGTAAATATCTAGAAGATTCATCACAACATCAATTATTTCTTTTTAAATAAATAAATTATAAGTTAGAAAAATAAAAAATAATGATAAATAAATAAATAAAGTATGTCATTGTGTACATCTGTCGTTGATGCTTCCTGTTATAAATAAATAAATAAATAAAGTATGTCACTGTGTACATCTATCGTTGATGCTTCCTGTTGCTTTAATCATTCGTTACCATGTGCTAAAATCCCTCCGTATTATGTCCCAATCCCATTAAGGGTCATGGTAGAGTCAAACCCCTTATCATGAAATCTTATGCAATTATTTAAAATCTAATTTTTGACATATAAGACTTTACCATTAGGAAACATCTTTCTTGACAAGTCATCTATCCTGGCCAGGAACTTAATCTTGTCAAGAATAGTTCAAATCCGCATAGGACTTTTAACCATGTTTACTCAAGACTATAAATCCCTTATTGACATACCTGTCCCAACATATAATTGATATGAGCCAACCAGTAGCTGCAATGGTTGGCTTGGCTTCCTCCCTTTCCTCTACATACGCTAACACACTTGTTAGAAATGGTTCATTTTTTTTATTTAAAAAATATATTTGATAAAATTAGAAATTATTATTATTAAACTAATAATTGAATGAGGGAGATCATCGATCTCTCAATATAAGAGTTTAACCTTCAGAAATTCCAACATTATAACTCGATTATTAGTAGTATGCCCTAGAGCATATCATTTAGTATGTATCTTGTACTTATTTTATTAATAAAAGGCAATTTCACTTTTCCATTTACATAATATATTTATGTGTAATAGAAAATGTCCATTAATATTTTGTTAGAAATTCTATTCTTAAGTTGTTAAGAATATGAGTGACAGTATTTCTAGCACAAAATATCATAAATTGGTTCACAATCGATGATACTTCACACAGGACATGACTTATCCAGAAAGATTATAATCATGTTTATTCTCAAGGTATTTGTATGAGATATAAATAAGATGGAATGATGAGTCTCATGCCATATAACAAACATTATAGACACTTATACATGATAAGTAGGCCGAACCAGTGACACTTATGACAAGCACGTGGAGTTTACTTTTATCAATGCATTGTCATAAATCATATCAGTGCATATAATCTTTAGACTTGAGATAACACAGTTATCTTGTATATAGGTGGTTTGAGTTTAATACTGCTTTCATACTTGTACTATGTATGGGTATATGGGCATGTATTGGCTCCTACTAGTTATATATGGAGATAGGTGTTGATCAAAATGGAATCTGTTACCCTAAGTAAATAGAGATAAAATCCTATGTTCATTTAATTGTTCTTGATGTTTTAAGTTCCTGGCTAGGACAGACAGATTTAATCAGAAAAGAGTTTTTGATGAGAAAATCTTTTTAATAAAAAACTAGAATTAAAAGAGAACATAATATTCATAGCAAATATAGTTTGACATTAACCATGGCTCCAGCTAGAATTGGGATTTTATAACAGAGAGATTCTAGTGCATGTTAACATATGATTATAGGTTCATTTAAGGTATTCCTTATTACTAATTGGGTAGTCATAGCATGCTATGTTAGGTATTAACCATGGTCTATGAGGTGCCTAAAATAATTTAGAGTAATCATTTATGGTAAGAAAGAGTTCTCATGATATTAAGAATTAATATCATATCTCATTGCCAATTAGTGATGAGCCTAGTGAGTCACACACATACACAAGTAATCACCAAGTTAAATGTGATTTAATTGATTAATTAAAGAGTTTAATTAATTAATTAAATATGTTTGGTTTGTAATAATATTGCAAAGTCTCTAACATAGCTTAAAACCAAATCTAGGTTAGTGAATGTATAGTATAAGTTAAATTTATATTTAAAGTATTTAAATATGAATTTAATTATAAAAAATTAATTAATAGAGATTAATTAATTAATTTATATTTGATATAAATTGATTAGAAGAGGAGAAATAATTATTTTGGGTTGAGAACTCAAAATTACAACACAAGGGTAATTTGGTCATTTCATAGGGTGACATGTGGCACCATGAGATGGTGACACATGGCATCATGGTTTGTCATTTGTCTTCCTATCATGCAAGATGATCAAATTCAAGATTAAGTCTAGCTTTGACACTTGGCTTAATGTTATTAGGTCAATTAAAATTAAGATGCAATCAGGTGATGACATGTGGCAAGGGTTTTAAGTGATGACCTAATTATATAATGTGATGTTAAAATCAGCCACTCTCTTCTTATTTTTTTCAAGGTGCTGCCACCCTTATGCTTTCCTCTCTTCTTCTTTTTCTCTCATCAATTCAAAGAGAATTGTCCATATTCTCTTGAATTAAAATTGCTAGAAATTATTTTTAGTGTTCTATATACATCTACAACCTCTCTAAAGGCAAATCCCTAATTTCTAATTGGTTGGCAAGGCTTGAGAAGCTGTTCAAGGGGCTGCCATTGGTGATCTTGGTGTGGACAAACTAGAGGGACAATATTTGGGGTCCTAGGTGATTCACAAAGGTACCAATCACATCTACAGTGTATCAAAAGGTTAGTGCACATATTCTTGTATGAATCTAGTGTTCTAATGAATTAATTTATTAATTCTAAAATCTTAAATGGTAAATGTAGATCCTAATACATATTAAAAGTGTTTTTATATGTAATTGAACGTTGAAATCAATTAGGTACATAATGAATATTGTATGATGCATGAGACCCTAGAAGAAAAATTTTGAATTCAATGTTCTAATCTAATAATTTTCATGCTTTCGCTCCTTCAATTGGTATCAAAGCCACTATATTTTCCATTTAGATTGTTTAATATCTAATTTAATTGTGTGATTTGATCAAAAGTTGATTGATTCATTGCTGGTTGCATAAAAGAGTGTGGCGGCAACATGTATGTGCTCCATGGTGCACATGGTTTGAGCACCACAACGGTGCGCAAGGTATATGGGCTTTGAATGTGCAATTGTTGCATGATCTAAGGCTCATCCTATGACTAATTAAAATGTTTACTTAGGAGTTTTAATTACACAATTAAATTATGATTCAAATATGAATTTTTAAATTTGTTTGAATGTGATTCAAATATTTTTAAATTTGTCTTGAATAAGATTCAAATCTACATTTTTAAATTTGATTGAATGAGATTCAAATATGAATTTTTAAATTTGTCTTGAATAAGATTCAAATCTAAATTTTTAAATTTGATTGAATGAGATTCAAATCTGAATTTTTAAATTTGTCTTGAATAAGATTCAAATCTGAATTTTTAAATTTGGTTGAATGAGATTCAAATATGAATTTTTTAGTTGAATATAAGATATTTAATTTAATTTTAGTATGTATATTTTATTTAATTGTTAAATGGTAATATGCATGATGGATGATCATGGACAATAAAAGACCAATGTGATTAGATTTATTTCTTTTATTTTTTCTTTAGGTTGTAAATTAATTAATTTATTTTGGTGACATGTATTATAAAGGTTGTAATAATTTTGAGATGTAATTTCATTTATTTGAGGACTTTAAAGTCCATGTTCTTGTAAATTCCCCTTGGTATGCCAAGGATTACTATGTAATTGGATTGCAAGAAGATCAAGGAGGTCAAGAGCATTGGTGGGACCAGTGGGAGGAATTCAAGTTTAAGTATTGATTATGTACTCCTTCAACAACTCTTGTAAAATGAATGAATGAAATACACCTAGGAATGCCATGATTCAATTCTTGGTGGCTCAGAATTGAATCCCTTAGAAAGTCTATGATCATACCATATTATATGTTTATCCATGTATGCATGACATGTATGGGAATGTATGCAAGTATATGATATATGCATGCTAATTGGATAATGTGCAAAGTGAGACCATAATAGTAATTAAGCCGACCGCAAAATCTTCTAAACAAATGATTAAGATGGAAATGGTATAATTAAGGTAATTATATCATGGGCCTTCCATTGAGGGAATTATTTTAAGAAATTTTAAATACTTACATATGATGCAATTAATTTAAGAGATTTTCTTAAGAATAATTGTTAAGCATGAGATGTTGTAAATATGTAAATGGTTTGGTGGCCAATAATGGATGTGCCTGAGGACATTAAAATTATTTGCATGTTTACTAGCTCAATGGGATCAACTTAACTAATGCAAGATAAGTCAATAATGGATGTGCCTTAGATTTTGAGTATTAGAGGCTAGGTAAAGGATTAAACCTCACATGAGATGTGATGGGCAAGGAGTTGCTTATTTATAGTTTATTGTAATTCCAATAATGGATGTGCTTGAGGATGATCAATAAGACTATAAGAATTCCATCACGCACTAGAAATCCATCCAACTAGGATTTTTGTTTCCTATTTTGGAAGTGTAGGATTCACCAAGTTAGTGGGAGGACCAATTTGACTAAAAGACCACAATCATTTTGGTTAAATACATGATATATTTACTAATTAATCTGGTTATTTTCTGCAGTTAATTTTCTGATAATAATGAGCACACCATAACCACCACCATCCAATATCCTTGCGAGCATACTTGATCACAATAGGTTGACAGGACCTAATATTTCTGATTGGCTTAGAAATTTAAAACTTGTCCTGAACCTTGAACATATAGGATATGTTCTAGACTCAAATGTTCCTGGTCCCTTACCTCCAGAGGCCACTCAAGAGGAACATGAAACTTTAGACAAGTGGAAGGAGCATGATATGAGAGCCAAGTGTTACATGCTTGATTCTATGAGTAATGAGTTACAGAAGCAACATGAAAATATGCAATATGCAAGTGAGATCCTCCTTCACCTGCAAGAGTTGTATGGTGAGCACAACAGGAATGCTAGGTATAAGATATCTAGACAGCTATTCCGCATGAGGATGTCTGAGGGATAGAATGTTGGGGATCATGTCCACAAGATGATTCAGCTTATTTAGCAGCTGGAACATCTTGACTTTAACATGGGTTTTCAACTACAGACGGATTTGATCCTTTAGTCCCTACCTGAGTCATTTGGGAATTTTGTGACAAATTTTCATATGACTAAATAGGAATACACCTTGGCTGGTTTACTTAACATGCTGGTTATTGCCCAAAAGAATATGCCAGGCAATAAAGGAAAAGATGTAGCTTTGATTGCATCTTCCTCTACTAGAAATTCCAACAAGAAGAATGGCAATAAGAAAAAGAAACCTCAAGTTCCAAGATCTTCCAAGAAGATAGCCAAATAGAAAATAAAGACCAAAGCTGAAAGGCAAGAGAAAATGTTTCCACTGCCAGAAGGATGGGCACTGGAATAGGAACTGCCCAGAGTATAGCAAGTAGTAGCAGCTTGTAGTAACGAGATATTAGACTCCAAGTTGGCAATGGCTCAACTGTTGAAGCTTTAGTCATAGGATCTAAATCTTTATACATGTGAGGACATGTTTTGTATTTAAATAAGGTTTTACATGTACCTGATGCTTTAAAGAATATCATTTCTATATCTAGTTTGACTAGAGATGGTTATGAATTTCAGTTCATATATGATGTTTGCAATATTTATTTTGAAAATAAATATATTGGTTTAGGTTATATGCATGATAGACTTTATTATTTAGATAATAATGTTAAATACAAATCTAATGCAAGCAATCTAAAAGAATGCAATGCCATGGTGAAAATCAACTCAAGTTCAAAATATATTTGACACTTAAGATTAGGTCATGTTGCAAAACTGAAAAAAATGGAGATTTTATCCTCATTGGGTTCTGAGCCTACTCCAACTTGTGAATCCTGCCTTCAGGGCAAAATGACTAGATCACTCTTTGTTGGACAAGGACTAAGAGCTAAAAATATTTTAGAACTAATACATAGTGATGTATGTGGTCCATTTAAGAAAATGGTTAGAGGCTGTTTTCATTACTTTATTACCTTTACTGATGATAAATCAAGGTTTGGGTATTTGTATTTGATGAAATATAAATATGAATCCTTTGAAAAGTTCAAAGAATTTAAATTTGAAGTAGAAAATCAAACAGGAAAAAGTATTAAAACTCTTAGATCAGATCGTGGATATGAATACTTAAGTACTGAATTTGATGAATACTTGAAAGAGCATGGCATTGTTTCCCAGCTGACTCCTCCAGCAATGCCACAGCTGAATGGTGTATCTGAAAGCAGAAATCGTACCCTATTAGATATGGTACGCAGTATGATATGTCAGTCTCCTTTTGGGGATTTGCATTAGAATCAGCTTTGCATATTCTGAATAGGATCCCATCAAAATCAGTATCTTCCACACCTTATGAGATATGGCATGGAAGAAAACTAAGTCTTAAGCATGTTAAGATTTAAGGTTGTCTAACTTATATCAAAAAGCTGAACATTAATAAATTAGAAACCAGATCAGAAAAAGGTCGATTTGTTGGATATCCAAAAGAAAGTTTTGGATATTATTTATATTTACCTACATCATAAAAGGTTGTGGTAAGTAGAGATGCCACATTTCTTGAACAATAGTTTGTTCAAGAAGGAGGCAAAGGAAGGCCAATAGAGTTAGAATTGGAGAATTCTGACCCACCAACAGATCAAATGGATATAGATCCATCTAGTCAATCTATACCTATTGATGAAACATCTACAATAATTCCTCGCAGATCAACCAGGATATCTCACCCACCAGTGAGATATGGTTTTCTTTATGAAGAAGAACAAGAGTTGTTTACTCTTGAAGAAATAAATCATGGAGATGATCTACTTACCTATGAAGAAGCTATATCAGATGTAGACTCTTCAAAATGGATTGATGTTATGAAATCTGAAATTGATTCCATGTATAAGAATCAAGTTTGGGATCTTGTTGACCCACCTGAAGGTATTGTACCTACAGGGAATAAATGGGTTTTCAAGAAGAAAATTGATTCTAATGGAAAGGTAGAGACCTATAAAGCAAGGCTAGTAGTGAAAGAGTTTTGCCAAAGGCAAAGAATCGACTATGAGGAGACTTTTTCGCTTGTTGCCATGCTTAAATCAATTAGAATTCTATTAACAATAGCTGCATACTATGATTATGAGATTTGGCAGATGGATGTCAAAACAGCTTTTTTCAATGGATACGTTGAAGAAAACATTTTCATGGAACAACCTAAGGGTTTTGAATCCTAATATGGTTCCAAAGTATGCAAGCTAATGCGATCCATTTATGGAGACTTTTTCGCTTGTTGCCATGCTTAAATCAATTAGAATTCTATTAACAATAGCTGCATACTATGATTATGAGATTTGGCAGATGGATGTCAAAACAGCTTTTTTCAATGGATACGTTGAAGAAAACATTTTCATGGAACAACCTAAGGGTTTTGAATCCTAATATGGTTCCAAAGTATGCAAGCTAATGCGATCCATTTATGGGTTGAAACAAGCTTCGAGGAGTTGGAACATCCGTTTTGATAAAGCCATTAAGTCATTTGGTTTTATAAAAAATGAGGATGAGCCATGTGTATATAAAAAGGTTAGTGATAGTGCTATCACATTTCTTGTCTTATATGTGGATGACATTTTGCTGATGGGTAATAACATAGGTATGTTGACAGCTGTAAAGGTATGGTTGTCAAATACATTTTCCATGAAAGACTTAGGGGAGGCAACCTATATTCTTGGGATTCGTATCTATAGAGATAGAGTAAAAAGAATAATTGGTTTATCCCAAAGTCTATACTTAGAAAAAGGTGTTAAAAAGGTTTAACATGCTTGATTCTAAGAGAGGATTGTTACCAGTGAGACATGATATCTACCTTTCTAAAGAGATGTCTCCAAAGACACTTGAAGAAAGAGATAAAATTGCCAGGATTCCATATGCTTTAGCTATTAGAAGTTTGATGTATGCAATGATGTGTACTAGGCCGGATATTGCACATGTTGTTAGTTTGACTAGCAGGTTTCAATCCAATCCAGGTTTGGAATACTGGATAGCCGTCAAGAATATCCTTAAGTACTTGAGAAGAACTAAGGATTTATTCTTGATTTATAGAGGTGGTGACTTGTAATTGGATGGTTATACTGATTCTGATTTCCAATCAGATATCGATGATAGAAAGTTTACCTCTGGGTTTGTGTTCATTTGTAATGGAGGTGCAGTCAGTTGGAAGAGTTCCAAATAGAGTACGACTACTGATTCTACTACAGAGGCCGAGTACATTATTGCATCAGATGCTGCAAAAGAGGCTGTTTGGATATAAGGAACCCCAGTCTCACCAGAAATCCAAACACATAAAAAGGCGCTACCACTTTATCAGAGAGATAGTTGGGCGAGGCGATATAGCCATGCAGAAAATAGTATCAGCTGAAAATCCAGCTGATCCATTCACTAAGGCTATGTCATAAACTCCGATAGACAGACATCTTGAGAAGATGGGTCTAAGATATTGTAATGAATGGCTCTAGTACTAGTGGGAGATTATTAGTTAGTATGCCCTAGAGCATATTATTTAGTATGTATCTTGTACTTATTTTATTAATAAAAGGTAATTCCACTTTTCCGTTTATAATATATTTATGTGTAATAGAAAAGGTCCATCGATATTTTGTTAGAAATTCTATTCTTAAGTTATTAAGAATATGAGTGACAGTATTTCCAGCACAAAGTATCATAAATTGGTTCACAATCAAGGATACTTCACACAGGACATGATTTATTTAGAAAGATTGTAATCATGTTTGTTCCCAAGATATTTATATGAGATATAAATAAGATAAAATAGTGAGTCTCATGCCATATAACAAACATGATAGGCACTTATACATGATAATTAGGCAGAACCAGTGACACTTATGACAAGCACGTGGAGCTTACTCTTGTCAATGCATTATCATAAATCATATCAATGCATATAATCTTTAGACCTGAGATAGCACAGTTATCTTGTATATAGGTGGTTTGAGTTTGATACTGCTTTCATACTTGTACTGTGCATGGGTATTTGGGCATTTGTTGGCTCCTACCAATTATATATGGAGACAGGTGTTGATCAAGATGGAATCTGTTACCCTAAGTTAATAGGGATAAAATCCTATGTTCATTTAATTGTTCTTGATGTTTCAAGTTTCGGCCAGGACAGACATATTTAATCAGAAAAGAGTTTCTAATGAGAAAATATTTTTAATCAAGAACTAGAATTAAAAGAGAACATAATATTCATAGCAAATGGAGTTTGATATTAACCGTGGCTCCAGCTGGAATTGGGATTTTGTAACAGAATGATTCTAGTGCATGTTAACATATGATTATAGGTTCATTTAATGTATTCCTTATTACTAATTGGGTGGCCATGGCATGCTATGCTAGGTGTTAACCATGGTCTATAAGGTGCCTAAAATGATTTAGAGAAATAATTTATGGTAAAAAAGAGTTTTGATGATATTAAGAGTTAATATCATATATCATTGCCAATTAGTGAGTCACATACATACACAAGTAATCACCAAGTTAAATGTGATTTAATTGATTAATTAAAGAGTTTAATTGATTAATTAAATAGGTTTGATTTGCAATAAGATTGCAAAGTCCCTAGCATGGGTTGAAATCAAATCTAGGTTATTGGATGTATAGTATAAGTTAAATTTATATTTAAAGTGTTTAAATATGAATTTAATTATGAGAAATTAATTAATCGAGATTAATTAATTAATTAATTTATATTTGATATGAATTGATTAGAAGAGGAGAAATAATTATTTTGGATTAAGAACTCAAAATTACAACACAAGGGTAATTTGGTCATTTCACATGGTGACATGTGGCACCATGAGATGGTGACATGTGGCACTATGGTTTGTCATTTGTTTTCCTATCATGCAAGATGATCAAAGTCAAGATTAAGTCTAGCTTTGACACTTGGCTTAATGTGATTAGGTCAATTAAAATTAAGATGCAATCAAGTGATGACATGTGGTAAGGGTTTTAAGTGATGACCTAATTATATAATGTGATGTTAAAATCAGCCACTCTCTTTTTATTTTCTTCAAGGTGCCACCACCCTTATGCTTTCCTCTCTTCTTCTTCTTCTCATCAATTCAAAGAGAATTGTCCATATTCTCTTGAATTAAAATTGTTAGAAATTATTTCTAGTGTCCTATATACATCTACAATCTCTCTAAAGGCAAATCCCTAATTTCTAATTAGTTGTTAAGGCTTGAGAAGCTGTTCAAGGGGCTGCCATTAGTGATCTTAGTGTGGACAAACTAGAGGGACAACATTTGGGGTCCTAGGTGATTCACAAAGGTACCAATCACATCTACAGTGCATCAAAAGGTTAGTGCACATATTCTTGTATCAATCTAGTGTTCTAATGAATTAATTTGTTAATTTTAAAAATCTTAAATGGCAAATGTAGATCCTAATACATATTAAAAGTGTTTTAATATGTAATTGGACATTGAAATCAATTGTATAATGCATGAAACCCTAGAAAAAAAATTTTAAATTCAATATTCTATTCTAATAATTTTCATAATTTCGCTCCTTTAGATTATATATACAATTATAAATCGATTATGTTCATCACTACATTAGTTTGCGGAAATTGAACAGAATTGCCAAACATTGAATTAATCGTTGAATCTTATTTAAACATTTATGTATCTTTTTTTAATTATTAAATTGTCTCAACCTAATTTTCTAAAGAAATGGGTTTATGTAATGTATGTTAAAATTTTGACATTTTTATAATAATAATAATAATAATAATAATAATAATAATAATAATTTAATGGTCGAATAAAATGCAAAAGAAATTAATTGAGCGAGTGGCTGTGATAGTCGACGCGGAAGCGAGTAGACCTGCCACGCCTCATGGACGGCGATGTATATCCTCCACTTTCTAGTTGGAAGCATAGAATGAAATACTCCTCTAGTTGTAATATTCCTTTTTTTTTTCCCTTCACAAAACTCTATATTTTTTTCCTCATTATTCCCTTTTAAGCGCGGCAAATGTTGCCATTCTTTTCTGTGCACACGCACAAATCTTAAAAAAAAAAAAGGCAAGAAATTTCCTCTCTTCTCCTGGGTAAGTCTCAGTCAATACTCCCCTCTTTTCAGTTGTCATAATTTCTCATTTGGTCTATTTTCTTGATTTGGGTCTATATCCTTGTGAATTTCCCTGCCGTATTTAGTTGAAAAGGTTTCACCTTTTTTTGCTCCTTTATAATTAGGAGTGGACTGCTCTTTTTCAATTTTGGTTTCCCCTTGAGACCTTGTTTCTTTTCAATTTGAGCTGTAATTCTTCAAGTTTTGCATGGTTTGGCATTGTATGTGATCTGGGTTGCTTCTTGTTTTGTGAATTCACATGTAAAAATTGAATTTTTTAACCAAAGGCATGTTTTTCACGAATCTGGGTTTGATAGATTAGTCGTGTTGTGTAGTTTTTGAACTGAATGGTGTTGTCACTTGGCTTTTGATGGGGTCTGGCTCTATGACTTTTTTTTTTTCCCTTTTTTTTTTCCCCTTTTTTTTGGGCTTTTAGGAGCTAATTCTTCTTGTTGGCATTTCAAGCTTCGATGCCTTCTTTGATTGGACAAATATATAATGTAAGTTTGTTTTGGTTAGTTGCGAGAAGGGAATGATTTCGTAATTGAGTAAGCATTTTTTTTTATGCTGATTTGATCTTGCTATCCTTGGTGATGGAACTGTTCTTATAAATCAAGGAAATAGAGCATGCTGATTGTTCATTCCTTGTGTTTATAAGCTAGAATTGATACAGGATTTGTTTGTGTAATCTTTGAACACAATGAAATCGAAATATGTGCGCGTTTATGCACACATGCGTGCATATCTCCAATTCTTGAATTCAAAATTTTGCTTCCACATAGTGAATTCTAGTGGCCTTTTTCTGCATATAACTCTTACTCTGCTAACATATGAACTAGTACAAGTCTCAGTTTTTGCCAAACAATAAGGTTTATTCCTTCATAGAAAATGATATTTGTCACATATGAAATCAAATTGACTTATTTTTTCTTTGTAAACTATCATGAACAATTATCTACCGCTAGTAAAATTTCATTTTGCTGTAGGCAGAGCTCTTTGTTGTCACAAGGGTTATAACATCCTGAGTACTTCTGCATTTTGTTAGTACTGCCACTCATGGCTTCATTTATAGCTTTTACTGAATATCTACTTTTGAGTTATTCTTTATATATTGGCTATTGGTAATTTCTTGAGAGATAATGAAGGATGCTGACTCGCATGTCTGTCATGATTTGGTTGCAGTTCTTCACATATTATTGTGTTCAACGACGTAAAAGCTTCCCAATTTTTTGGACGACTAGTAACAGCCTTTGAGCTAGTGCTAATTGAATCATGCAGTTCTATCACCATCCATACTCTCTGGATAGTCAGAAGGTGAGACTTGCTTTGGAAGAGAAGGGCATAGACTACACATCGCACCATGTCAATCCTATAACAGGAAAGAATATGGATTCCTCATTCTTCACGAAAAATCCAAGTGGAAAGCTCCCTGTTTTCCAGAATGGCGCCCACATCATTTTTGACACCATTGAGATGATCCAGTATGCCTTATCCTTCACTCTTGCCATTCTGTTTCTGTTGCATAAAATCTGAGTTGTGTTTGGAAGAAATTTCATATTTGATCGATCCATGAGGACCATCTAATCTTCCTCTATTTATTCTCCTTGAACATTCAAACATGGTTTTTAGAAATTCACTCTTTTGGAGCCATTTACACATTGTCTCTATGTTCATTCCCTTCTATGTTTCATCAGAGTTAAAATGGCCACCTGTTATAGAAAATGTTTTTTTCCAAATACACCTGGTCTAGAGAGGAAGGAAAGACTTTGAACTGAAGTGATAAAGTAATTTGCAGGTACATTGAAAGAATTGCAGTTGTCTCAGCAGGTGCTGATGAGAATTCCTTTAGTAACAGAGAAGTTGTTGAATGGATGCAGAAGATACAAGAGTGGAACCCCAAGTTTTTCACACTTTCTCACATCCCAGAGAAATACCGCCTTGCTGTTTCCAAATTCATAAGGCGTGTGGTGATTGCTCGAATGGCTGAATCCCCTGATCTAGCAAGTGCTTACCACCGTAAACTAAAAGAAGCTTATGAAACTGAAGACAAGTTGAAAAATCCAGAAGTTCTGAAACGAAGCAAAGAGCATCTTATTAGACTTCTTGAGGAGGTTGAAACCAAGTTGAGTGAAACATCATATTTAGGTGGGGAAGAGTTCTCAATGGCAGACGCAATGCTGATCCCAGTACTGGCTCGCTTAGTACTGTTGAATTTGGAAGATGAGTATATAAGTAGCAGGCCAAATATAGCTGAGTACTGGATTATGGTGCAGCAGAGGCCTAGTTATAAAAAGGTGATTGGGAAGTATTTCAATGGCTGGAGAAGATACAAAACACTAATAAAAACCTGGTGTTTTGTTCGTTTCAGAAGTTTGTTGAGGAAATTCTGATGAAAAATACGGACTCTGTAAATTAGTAAGATTTTTGTACCGAGTGAAAAATATACAAAAGGAAGTGTGAGTAAACAATTTCTTTCTTGTACCCTCCTTCATTCTCTTGGGGTTTAATCAGTTCAAAAGGGAGAATAAGGGACATATTGGAAACATAGAAAACCATGAGAACCATGAATGCATAATGTCCTCTTGTAATGTTACAGAAACTTTCTGAAAATACATAAACTTTTCAGTCTATAGAATTAGAGGAGGAAAATGAACATATGCATCTGCTTCATAAACAGATATCTAACTGCTAAATAAATATTTCATAGGAACAAAACACATATATGTCCTCTTGTGAGGACCTTGAGCTTTGCACAAATGCACCAGTGGGCATTTTCATCATGTCATTACGAAATGGTATCTTTTTTCCTTTTTCGTTTTCCCATCCTGTAAATAAAGAGTAGCAATTCTACTGTGTAAGAGAACTATAATTTTGCTGTGTTTATTTAGTTTCCCAGAACCATGATAGAAACTTGACTATGAAATAAATTCCGAAGTACAACAGGTATCCTTGAATTTGCACGTTCTGTAACAACTACCATTTATTAGATCAACAAATTAATCCAATTTAAAATACTCAATTAAGACATCGAATTACAGTCCATTTCAAGGAAAATTTGTAACAGACGGCTTACAAAAATAAATACCAAAGATCATTGAAGAAACAGTCATCCGCCTTATCCATCAAGTTCTCTTTCTCTCTCTAAAACACACACACATTCGAAGATACCAGTGAAGTTAATAATTTATTCCAATGATTGTATATAATCTATACCTTCTATGAGGAAAATGATACATAAACAGAAAATACCTACCCCTTTGAGGGCTGAATAAATGGATTAATATCGAAGAAAACAAATCTTCAGCATGTTTTTCCTGGTCTAAAATTCTGAAAATGAATGAATTTTCCATTGAAAATAAAACCCTGGAAACAAAAGAATTGAGAATACATCAAAGTATGGAAGAAAATCCAGAAGCTTGAGTGATTTTCCTAAGAATGAATGCTCATTTAGGTGCTCTTCTGCTGATTAATGCAATTGCCAGCCTTTTTAACTCTACAACTTATATCCTGTGAACAGTTACAAATTTCTGTGCTCATTTGTTACACTCCGCACATCAGTACTGCATACTTCATCTCTTAAGTTATTTTCTAAGTATCCCCACCCATCACTCTTGCAATTCCAAGGAGGCCCTTTATTCCACTTTTGCTGCCTGAAGTACCTTCTTCCCAAATCATGCGAGGATCCCTTAGCTCGTTTAAATGTTTGTTGGCCATTTTCACCAGGAATGTCTAAGTCTGGTTGGTTAGCACCATTCGTGCTCGGATTGTTTTCATTTGGATAATAAGCAGCAGGATAATGTCTGTCCTGTTGGCCTTCTGTAGTTTCATCAATCACCATAGAATTAACAGCAGATGGAGTTTCTTTCTTGTGATGGGGAAATGGTGGTAGTGGAGGGAAAGGATGGAAAGGCATGCCAGGAGCAATAGCCCAACTCTCCACAGTTCCATCCTGAGGTGACCCAAATTGCTGCACAATAGGCAATGGAATTCCATATGACACAGACAAGCGGGAAATGAATTTTCTACAAGGACGTCCAACAGGGAGATCAGTAATGGTTGATGAAGCATTGGATGAAACCAGGGTGAGATTGAGGGGAGATGAGAACCCAGGTGGAACATCCTGCCTTTCATTATCAGCACAACTAGCTTCATCTTGTTGACAATAATTGCGAACACAATTAGGGCAATAACTGTTTTCTCTGCTTAGTTTGTCCATGTGATCCAGCAACTCATTACCTATGTCAGGTAGTGGTTTGTATTCAGATTGTTGTATTAACCCAGACTGAATCTTCTGCTCATCACGCTGAAGAGATCTTGAAGATGGTTTTTCATCTGCTGGTTGATCCCATCGGCTTTTACGCTTGCGAGTTTTCATACCACCAACACAAGGTGCAGAACAGCCCTCATGGACAGCAGCATCCACTGAAGTTGTTGCTTGCTTTGATTGGGTTGCACAATCTATTGCTTCTGTAGGCCTTACACACAGATCGCGTGAATAATTCTGTGAAGCTGAAACCCTGTTGCTGATTGAGCCTCTGTAAAACTCCATCTTCCCATCCTCCCTATCCATATAACTATATTTCCTGCTATGCCAAGGAATCCACTTGTCTCGGAAATTTCGTGCAATTTGATGAACCTGTTTCAAATTTGACGAACATGTTTTTTCACCCCCAAATAGGCAAATACTATAAATGTATAGCACAAATTAAGTCAAGGCAGAATCAATCCTTTATGAGTATGGTTTCTATTCATATATTTAATATTTAAATGCTTCTGCACCTCTCAAAGAGTTTGTCCTCATTTCTATTTTTATTTTCCCACAATATGAGTCCTTTCTCAGAACATAAAATGCAAACAAATATTGCTTTTCACCCATGCTCTCATCATAGAATGGGAAAATGTTTACTGAACTAATTAGAGTAATGTAAACACGTGGAATTTAAAGCAATTCTTGATGTGAATGAATTAATTATGTCTCTTTTCAAGTGTTAACTTTCAAAGAGGACAAAAACTTTGGGACATAGGAAGTACATGATAAATTTGCTGCAAATTTAAATCTGCAGAAAGAAAGAGAGACTTGGAGAAACTACCTGTTTGTCATTGTGCTCCGTCAATGACAATATTGAACCGCTAAAGCTGCACAAATCAACAGTCTTGTTAACACATACCAATAAATTGAATCCAAGATGAGAAAATAATCATTTTCAAATTGCATCTTAAGAAGTTGACATCACAAATTTGGCAGCCTAAGAGATGGAACAGGAAAGTACAACTACATGTTCATAAATATTCACCATTGCAGGACAACTTACTTATTAAGTAGCACAACTTTGTAAATTAGAAAATGCAGAAGAGAAGCATAGCTTTCCTGCTTCTTATACCCTAATGGGGGAGGGGGAAGAGAGTCTTAAATCACAAGCTTTATTCTTCAAAGACATTAGATGCTACAATCTTATGCTTCACATCATCACTTGCTCTATTCCTTGACTGACATTTTTGCATCCTTTGAATGATTTCATACTCATCAGAATATGAAAAAAAAAAAGAAGAAAATAAAACTCCTCTGTTCTCGTTTGTTTTCCAAATCAAAAGACAGTTTTGCTTCTCTTGTACAATACCAAGAGTTCTGGGGTTGCTCCCCATCTTTCACCAATTTTAGAAAAATTTGTAAAGAATAAACCAGTAAGAGAAGCTTATCATTCGAATTTTCTTTTTTTTTTTTTTTTCCCATATCAAGGTAAGTCCCTTGGTGGAACATGAGATCTGCCTACATTCTATTGCTTCTACACCAAAAAGATTCTCTCTCCTCCTCTGTTCTCGTCACTTCACAAGATCTCCATCTTAGCCTAAGACTAATCTACCGCAGCAAACCTTTTTGTTCCATAAATGATGTACCATCTAATTTATGCCTGAGAGCCCCTCAAATTGAGTAGAGTCGGACAAAAAAATTCAATTAAGAAAAATCATGGCTAATGATCACAGATTAAATGTCAAGCATGACATTATTAATTGTTGTCAGTAACCCATCAAAGAAAAAAGTTAACAAAGACGTGAATTCACTAACAGGGGCCAGACATTATTCTAACCTCTCCATTCCAGGACAAGGAGGACCTCCATTAATATGTTCTGGTGTAAGTATCTCCTTGACTGCCAAATACTCTAAAACCTGCACAAAAATCAGTTAGCAGTTTGTTGTTATCCTTCATATTCCTGAAAGTTCTACAAGTAATTTACTTATAAAGTTCTGAACAAAGGTCTAGATAAAATAAATCAAGTTCCAAGCATCCCGATGATGAAAATCAATAATGTTCATACTTCACACTATTAGAGTGTATAATTTCTTTATAGCTAACCATAATTGAAAAGGGATCAGATTTGAACCATTTCCTTTTTCCTTTATGTTAAATTAACAAGGAATATTGTTTCAAAAAAAAAAAAAGGAATATTGCCTATCAAGGGAAAACAAGAGAGAAATAGAAACACTATTGAATATTATTGCACTGTCAGGCAGATGAATACTCCTTGTGTATTTACCAAAATGTACTGCATTTGAGACTTCAAATATTATATTGTATACTGACACATTTGGATACACATCAAGGGAAAAACTTGTTTAAGTCAAAGATCAGGATCTTTTGCAAACTTTGGCTAACTATAGAAAAACAGCATCATGTCTATAACAGGGTCCCAGTATGGGGCACCTTCAAAAGTTTTCGGAGAATTGGTGTCTTTTTGAAGTCCTTTTGGTACTGCTTTAACATGTTGTGGAGCATCCGCAAACCTGAAAGCCAAAAAATGATGGTCTTTTAGCCAGCAATAGCCATTTTTATGCAATGTTAGGTTCAACCATAACAATTTTACTTATTCCTTAACATGGATAAGTAACATGGATAAGAAAAATTACACGCTGCAAAACAAGAGAGGAAAACTTACCATTTTTGTTAATTATATCAACCAAAACCACTCGTGATTTAGTTTTTAGAAGTGCACCAAGAATCATTGAAAGATCTCGATTGCTGCAAAATAAATAAGCTAAATTTTCATACACCCACTTGTAAAAGACAATATCTTACAACCAAAAATGTGGGTGATAACATAAAATATGATAAAAAATAACAGGCGAAAATTCAAAATTACCTCTGAATTGCTTCACCATTTCCACTAGCACCAGAAGCAGCAGTAAGAAGCAAAAGCTTCAAATAACCTTTAGGGGCATCCTATCAAAAAACAAATGCAAAACCAAAAAAAAAGCCTGAATAGAGACACTCAAGACATAATAAAATGAACTGAAACCTTCAGTATCAGTAAACTTCAGACAATCAGAAAATGACAATTCCGAATATGAAAGCAAAATCGAACATATGGGAGACGAAACACTATTTTTTTCCTATTGAAATTGACAGCAATAAGGGTTGGTTGAATTTTTAATGCAAAGCACATACTCATGGCAACTGCAAAAATTAAATGTTCTATAAATAGAAGAGGAAGATGTAGGGATGTTAAACCACAAGATAAACATGATCTAAGGCTGTTCTGCTATTTTTAAACTACTAAGAGGGAGTTTGGCTGTGCAATTGGGCCTAGGTGCAAAAACTTCTAGGCCCCAAAACAACAGATTCTCCCACAAGCTTGTTTCTGGAGCTTGTGGTGTGGGAGAAGGTGTGTTTTGTTTTGAGCCTAGCTCCACCTGCATTACAAACTCAACCTAAAACAATATCAACCATTAAACGGGCAAAAAAAACAAAATGCGTAAATTTAAAAAAAGCACTTACTTTTCGTTTACTTATCCCACCATCAGCATCCAACAACTCATTAAGTTTCTCCTCAACTGCAAATATTAAAATGCATTAATCATTACATATAGCATATAAAATTTTCCATTTGTTACTACAAGTGAAAGGGGGATCCAAACCTGCTTCAAAACGGCCATTGGAAGTACCATCCATAAATTTTTTGGGTTTGATAGGCAGCACCTGAGATTTGTTGGTCATCATCTGAACTTTATTCACATTTGAATGATTACTAGTAAACTTTCCTTTCTTAGAAAAACCAGATTCACATGAGGTTTTAATCAGAAATCGTGATTTCACAAAAACCCGCTTTTCTTCAGCTGTAGCAGACTTCGACTTCCTGTTAGCAACCATGCCATCAGATAATGATTTACTGAGCATTGTAGTTGGAGAGGTATCCAACCTTTGAATCTCTTCCTTGGAAATTACATGCTTGACAGCAGATGTAGATTTGCTTGTTACATAATCTGCTTCTACAGATATTCCTTTTGGTGGACTAGCAAATGGAAAATTTCCCTTCAAATCAACAATTTCCAATGAACTATGTAATTGGGAAATGGGGGAAACAGATTGGTTCATAGAGTCCTCAATTTCAGAGACTACTTCCATGTTCCCAGTAGCTGTAGTGGAATTACCCGCTGTATCTCTATCTTTTGATATACTGTCTACAACTTGCAGTTCTATGCCATCCAAGGAACTGGTTCTGGGTATCCTATTCTTTAATGCATCTCCAGCTTCACCATCTTCAAGCATCACTGGTTCAAGAAATTCTTCGTCTGAATCAACTTGATCAATTACCTCGGTGTTTCTTAGATCACCACCAATATAACCTTGACAGTGAGGTGAACCACAATAACATCTTTTCGCAGCAGCCCCACCCACTCTTACATACTTGTAATGAAATGTCAATTCTTCACCCTGAACAAAAACCATGTCCATAACAAGATAAAACAATGATAACCCATGCAAATGAAATAAAAAAAAAAAAAAAAAGTCCCAAATGAGACATAATAATGGCTAAGGCTTGGAATTCCAGCTTGGAGATCGCAAGTTCAAATCCAATTGGGATTACAGTAGAAAGGTTTAAGGAATATAGAATATTGCCCCTGCTGTGAAGCACAAGGCCTAATGAGCTTCCCAATTGAAAAGAGAGAGAAGGGTTGAACATGTATAGAAGAGGCTGCAACAAGCAGTCTTTTATGGCAAACACATGTGGTAAGGCATTAAATATTGCAGTGTTCCTTCGGTTCTCTAATTAAAACTACGACTAGATATAAGAAGAAACATGGCATATTCCACAGCAAATCAATTTGCAATTTGACCTAACAGGCAAGCCAGCAATATCTCTTACCTTTAGAAAGAGAATCATGTTTAACACACAAAAAAGAAAGAGAGAGACAATGAAAGAGGTGTTATTGAGATATTTGATCAAGCTTTAACTTCTAGAGCAACTATGTTTTCTTTCTTAGAAGCCGGTAAAGCACAATGGCAGTAGAATATTCTTTTAGTCAAACATAACGCTGCTAACACGATCAATAAGTTTAGTCTGGAAAGGGGCCCTAACCCTGCTGAGCTAAAACTTCAATCCTCAGCACCAGTGTGAACTGATTCCTTTCCTCATATACCATGGTTAAACATAAAATGATCATCATGTGAACTACTCACAATGAGTAAGTGATTAGACTCCTTGACACAAAGTCAACCATCTTTCCACTACGAAGTAAAACCATATTACATATTTGTCATGTTTAATCAGATACAACAAAATAGGTCGTCTCCTATTTATTCTATTAACACATTCTTTTCTAGCACTTCCTCTTCTAAAGTTTGATGGAACAGGAGGGTGGTAGTCGCTTGAACTACACTTACACGCCAATCAAAAGAAACAAGTACAATAAAATAACAACTAAAGAACCAAAAGCTCAAAGTTACACATTTCCAGAAGCATTTCCTTGACCATCGAGAGCTACAATCACAATTAGTCAAATTTCTAATGCAGATATGTAGAACTCAGGTAGTAAAAAAAACTTCAATAATTATGGCCTGGTATGAAGAAGTAAAATATATCAACTAAATTAATTAATATTAAGTATGAACATACCTTCTTAATATCCCTCAATGCAAATAATCCAATACAGATCTCTCCATTGACCACCCACTGTTCATAAAAATTTAAAAGTAATGCAAACTTTTAATATAGAGAGAGTTTTACAGAGATAAAAGAGAATTTATGAAAACTCAAGCAACAGGCAACACATTCAAGAATGTGAAAGGATTTATGAATACAAGGTATTTGAGTGAATTAAAACAATATTTCATAAATCCTACACAGAAACCTGGTTAGTTACAACTGTTAGAATAATTGCTATGCTTGCGCCTTAAGTTGAGATTGTGTGCTGATTATTTGAGATGTAATGGTGGCTCTAAATATGACTGTAAATTTGTATTTTTCCCTTTTTGAATGTACACCTAAGCAGTGTATATATATATAACAGCCAATTTGAGGGAATAATCAAGCTATTTTCTCCAAATCTCTTCTTTTTCTTCTTCTTCTTCTTCAACAACATTCAGCTATCTATCCAAAGTCATTATGGCAAGTACATTGAGATAAAAATGAAGCACTATAAGGGGAACATTACATTTTTATAAACCTTTGTTTTTGGAAGAGACAAAAACATCAAGTAAAAAAAAAGTATGCTAGAAAAAAAGCAAAAGAGAAACTAAATTTCAGCAGAAGAAACAAATTCAGTCTTCAAGATGCAATGCGTAAAAAGTGAAAATATAAATTAAAGACAAAAAGTGATTCCGGTTGAAGCTTGAGAATGCATAATTAAAACAAGACACAGAATGGAAATTTCACATAATAGTGAGATGTAGATATGCAAATCAATCACCTTTTCAGTACGGCAATTTGGATCACAACTATGGTTAATAAATCGCCCCAAATTTCCTTTTGCACAAGCATCTATCACCTGAAAGAATAAAAAAATGGATTTCAGGAAAAGAAAAAAAAGAAATTCATTGTAGGAAGATAATTAGAAACAACCTACCCCCTTTAAAGAAAATAAAGGGCAAATCTAATCGGCATATTCATATTAAAATACATAATATAAAACAATGGAAAAATTGCTATTTAGTTCCTGTATATTAGCAAAATTAATGACTTGATCCTCATATTTTGAGAAACACATTAGTTAGTCCTTGAGTTTTAATACTGTCTTGCAATTTCGTACTTTTGTTTATTTTTCTCAACTTTTGCCATTAATGATAGACACTTTTGTTCCTTGTTGACCACATTTCAGTCCCTTGACTAATGGTTCAATTGACAAAAATGGACAGAGGGGCCAAATACTCAACAGAATCAAATGTAAGAGACTAAATCATTTATTTTTGAAAATATGAGGGTCAAGTCATTAAATTTTAACATATTTGAGGGACTAAATAGTAGTTTACTCACTTATAAAACCTGTTAAAGGAACCCGTATTAATGCTTTGTTACAAATACCCAACACAGAAGCTAAGATGCACATATCGAAATCAAGCACAGAAAGTATGCCCAAGCTTCTTGGCTACAAGCGTAATTAGATACAATTGAAACTTGGAGTTCAAATAGAAGCCCAAGCATGAAGACTCTTCATAAAGCACTAAATTTTGTTTTATGGAACATGGCAACTAGAGTTGAGGGTATCAAACTGAATTGAAGAACCGTACCACATTGAACTTTTTTTTTTTTGATGATTTGATTCGGTTTTGGTTCTTCACTAAGAACTAAACCAGAACCATACAAAAACTGAATCAGACCCATACTGAACCAAGAACCGATTTTCTACATATGTTTTTCTATGATTTTTTTAGATGTCTTATGCACTTTCAATATAATTACATATTTATAAATTATATGCAATTAACATTGTTATACACACACACACAAAAAACTAATATTATCTTTCATTTATCCACTTTTTTTTTTTTGATAATTGTAGTTATAAATACATTTAAACACCTTATTATTCTTAATTATAAGGTACTATTATGTTATATATATATTTAATTCATAATTATATATGTATCTTATAGTTAAAAATTACATAATTAAGAAATAGCTAAAAGGTATATTATATATACGTATATTACTATATTATATGTAACAATTAAGCCTTAATCCCTAATATTATATGATATGATTGATTCTAAATTTTATATGAACCTTATGGTTAAAGATTATATAATTTAAAAATAGCTAAAATGTATATTATATGATATGTTGTACATTAATAACAGACTTTAAAGTTTAAATACTAATTCAAGTATGAATTTTTATGGAAAAAATTGCATAAAATTATTTTAAAAATCAAGAATTGAACTGAAACAATACCGAATCAGAGCTAAGAATCAAACCAAATTGGAATTGACACATCGAAGAATCAAACTAGAGCCATACAGAAATTTTAGTTCGAATCCAATTCCTAGACAGACACTGAACTAGAAAAAAAAGCAAACCAAACACCTCTAATGGCAACAATAGTCACAAAAATCAATATGACCATAGTAACCAAACAGCAGCACACAACACATGAACACAAAGAATATTGACCAATGTCATTAGAAATTTAATAGTACTGCAGCAATTGAACCTTCGCATTTGAGAGGGCACAAGTCCATATTTTGCATTAAATTTTTATAAAATTTTAAAATATGGTCCTAGAAAATAATTTCAGGCAATCAAGTAATTAAAGCGGGGCCTCGCCACTAACCAACAAAAATATTGGGCTCTCTAAAACCAATACTATATTAATTTTTAGCCTAAATACATCTTTTTCACAATCATCTGAGGACCTTCTACCAAACTCAAGATTTTTTTTTCTTTTTCTTTTTTCAATAGGATCCAAGGCATGAGTTGATTGGTAGTTGGTTGACGATTTTAGCAGAGATGCGCCAACCTTAACCTTTCTCACATGATTGTCATGTCCATTAGTTATATGAACCATTGAGCACCACTGTCACTAAGGTTGAACAATGGGAGCAATAGGCACCCAAGTAGAACTCATCCTTGAAAACCAGCTTGCAAGGAGAGGGTGCCTAAGGACTTATTAAGCTCTCACCAAACTTGTCTTTTAGCAATGTAGAATCATAATAATACTCTACATTTGGAGAACCAACGTCCTCGTTAGTCATGGCCATGTTGGTCATGGCAAGCACCCTACACATCGAACCACCTGTTCTTATGCAATCCATGAACTAGCATTCCATGGATCACCGCTACGAATATTGAGTCTCGTAGGATGGGGCTAGCTAATACCATTGATATGAACCGTTTAGCACCACAGTTACTAAGTTTGAACCTAGGGAGGAATAGACACCTAGGTAGAACTCATCTTTGAAAATCGACTTGTAAGGGGAGGGTGTCTAAGAACTTATTAAGCTCTCAACAAACTTGTCTCTTAGCAATGTGGGATTGTAACAATTAGCCACATCAACATTGATTCAACATTTTCATTAAATTTCAATGTATGTGGATTTAGTGGTTGCACTTTAGCTCTTATTCAACATCAAGTGACCAAAAGGTATAAATTATCATAATTTTATTGTACAAGTACTTGATTGTAGTTGTTCTACAAAAGCGAATTAAGTTCAACATAAAAGTCTACAAACTCATGCCCATTTGATAGAGTTTTTTTCTACTGAGAGTCTAATACGTTTTATCATTATTTAGCAATTTATGTTAGAATATGTGTAACAATCCTAGAATGATGTAGGAGGAAGCAGTAAAAAAGGATTTAGGGACCGTAGATTTTTTTGTGCCCTGATAATGTGGGTGCAAACCAAGTGGACTTGAGAAAATGATCCATATACTCAACCTTAGCTAGTTTAACATTAAGGCTTAATTAAGTTGAGTAATAGTTAAAAAATACTTTGGATCTACCATATTACTTACAACCTAAATACTGTGTAATGCTTTTGTATACAAGATTGAGTCATTAAAAAAGGTGCAAAGGTAAAGGGGGTAAACCAAGTAACCAAGTAGCATGCAAGGGAAAGCTAAAGCCTGAAATACAATACTTTGAGAACCTTTAGAAAACTCTATAAACATGCATTCACAAGAAAGAAGAAAATTATGAGAACCAGTTTTTAGAATCCAAGATCCAATAATTGTCACACAATCTAATACTCCACCATTTTGAAAGATCCAATAATTGTCTCACATGATCCATTATTAGCAAGCTTTTCCTTGTCATCCACCATTTAGAAACCTATCAATTTTGTCAAGACTCTGGCGGAAAAGGAAATCAACATCAAATTTCTTCTTCTAAACCATATTCTCATACATCAAGTCATGGAATAGGGCAGCATCTACAACAAAGTACAAAATTTGAATTCATTGAAATGTCCTAAGTGTCAACAAGCACCTTAAAATAATGGTTTAACCTCAATCTGTATCAATCACACATAAACACAAACTAATAAGCAATTCAACAAGGTATTTACAATGTGGGTAATTACTAGGTACCTAAGCCAATGCATTTTTTTAGCATAGTTAAGGTAATCTGATGGTGAAGACCCAATATGAGAGTCCATGGGTTGGCAAAGCAAGAACAATTGGGTATTAAATGGTTTTTTACAAGTCAACAATTAAATGTTCATGTATTACTTGACATCCCACAACTTGCATGGACATGTTCAATGGGACTGAAAAACTCGTTAAAAATTTTGAAGAGCCATTGTAAAATATTTAAATATTGGTAAAGTACGTCAATTTTATCAGCACAAGGAGATTATTCATGTGAATAATGATTAGCTAGCACTTTCAATTCTATAGTGTGAATTAAAGAATACATAACCTATATCTCGAAATACCACATATCTGAGAGTTTGCGCCCCAAAGATGGAACATTTACCTCTTAACAAATTTAAACCAAATAAAAAAACCTCATCAGTTAACAAGCAGCAGATACTAATTAATGCCAACAGTGTTTTTCGATAGTTAATGTCAAAAATATGTCAACTAGAAAGTTAGTTGAGCATGTGAAGACTGAAGGTCAAGCAAAGGAACTACTACTATAAGTTTGCAAATCTCATTACAGCATTTAAAACCAATATATTGCTGGTGCTTATAACCAAACTGACAGGAAAAAGAAATAGAATATAGAAGAGAAAATCCAAACCTCACTGCCATCCAACGTCATGAAGTAGAAATGCTTATGGCTCTTAGAAGCATACTCTCTCAGCCGCGCCTCATAAGTATGCACATCAAGCACCTAGAAAACCACATATTATAAGGAAAAAAATTACATATTAAAAATACTTGAGGAAACATGTTCACACTCACACGCAAGCACATTGTGAACAAAAGAGTCTAAGGATGGCAGTGGGTTGGAGATTCTTAGTTCCCTATAAGGATTTGCTCCCAAATGGGCGGGGAATCCCCATATATATTATATTAGGCATACATATTTACATATCAGATATATATAATTCTTTACAATTATATAATTCATATTTATTTTAGTTAGTGATATATTAATATTTTTATTTTTAGTATAATTATAATTGAAAAGTAACACAAAAAAGAAAGAAAACAAATAAAATCAAGTGGGAATGAGGATCCCATGGGGATGGTGATAATACTCTCCCCTGTTAGGGGAGCGGGAACAAGGATGGAGAATGGCCCCCCACATGCACCATTGCTGTAGCGGACATGTAACACCCCCATATTAAGTAATCTATACATTCTACTGTTCCAATGACTAGTGTCTGTCCAGACAATCAGGATGTCTAGAACTATATCTGTGTCATTTAGAAAAGCTCTAAATAAAGATTATTAGAAATTATATGAAGGTGAAATACAAACAAGAAGAACAAAGCATAATGAGTTAAATGAGCCGAGGTCACAGCGATGGGTGACAGAATCGGAAAGTAATTGCGAGCTCAATCGCTACCCTGATTTCGTGTGGGACCTTATGGCACCCCAAACCTAAGGATAATTGCGAAATTAATGGTAATATGAAAACCACAGAAAAGAATAGAGAACTAGCTCAAATAATTGAATCAGAGTTCAGGAAGTAACCTAGTGCTATTAGAAAAATTGATCAGATTGTTAAAAGGCAAAATGGTCAATTCACCCTTAGAGGTGACTTTTGGCCTAAAGATTCATTAAAATGTAGAAAATTAAATTTATGAAAAAAAATTAAAAACATTATAGGTGTAAAAAAGAAAGGAAAAAGGAAAAGAAAAAAAATTTAAATAAAGGGAATTATGACATCACACCTATGTAAGCATGACATCATAAAAAGCTATAATTTAAAATTTGAAAATTGTGAGATAATGTTAACAGAAAGAGACAAATAAAGGAAAAAAAAATTAAATTTATAGTCTTCTTCTTCTTATTGCCGAATTCTCTCTCCCCCTCTCTCCCTCTCATCTTTCATTCCACCATTGTTAAGGTTTGAAAAGCTTGAAATTCCTTAAATTTCTTCCATAAATTCCCTAAATCTCAATACAAAACCTCATCCCTAGACCTTGTTAAATCATTTGGGAGCAAAAAGCAAGAGGAAAATTAAAGAATTGGAAGCTTTGGAAATTCAACAACGAGGTAAGTGAATCCAAGCCATTTCTTTTTGAATAATTGATTGAATTGAAGTTGAAATTAATGAATTTATATGAAGAAACATGAAAATCATGCATGTTGAGGAGAGAGGAATTTTCGGCACTCTGCCGAAATTTTTGTAAAATTTTCGAAATCCTGAATTAATAAAAAATTTACTTGTGACATAAACTTTAATTAAAGGCTTTTAATAAGTATTCAACATTATCTTACAATTTAAAAAGAATAGAAATTGGTTTAAAATCCTTTGTAGTATATTTAATGGGTTATCGGTAGACGAAGTTCGGTAATTCATTAGGTATACCACGGGATCATGTTATGCCTTACAGGGGGGTAAGCTGTGACAGGACACAAACACAAAGTCAAGATCAAACTACTGAACTAACAATCGGTAAAGCCTGCAATAGTCACAGCCCTTCATAATTTTTCTAGAACTATAATTTGGCAAGCCCACTCTGGATCATATTAATGAAAAACGACGAGTATGGCTTGGCAGGATTGCATGAAGTTTTTCCTCCCTTGTGCACAGCTAGCAGTAGCACACAACAAAAATCTAACAATTGGCATGGCAAATAAGATCCATAAAATGTTTTGAAGGTGTATAATTGTAATTAGTAAAAGCAGATTTAACAATGGTCCTGCCAGTACAATTATGCTATAAGTAAATAAATTAGATATCAATGAAAGACTGCTAGTGTCCCTTTAAATTGGACTCATGCCCTGTGATTCATCCCTTTTTTTTCTCATAATGAAATTCTCCATTAAAACAACTGGCTAAGGACCACTGAAAAAGTTACCTCTCCAACATATTCAATTAGAAATTGCCCTTTGGAAATATCCTCTTCCAATCGTAGGCCAAAACCTTTCTTTCCGCATCGATCCCACTTCATTTTGGCATAATTACGCTTTTGGAACTGCAAATAGAATTTTAGACAAAAAACTGTACTCTTCAAAAAAATTTTTAAAAAAAAATCTTAAGGAATAAAACTGTTACTGCCTGACAAAGCAACAACTGTACCTGTTGATTTGAACAAAGGTCCCCGCATGGACACGTGCCTTGAACACATTCAATGTTAAGCATTCGATTCAAACATTCATCTCCACAACCTAACCCACCATCCAGAGGTGGTTTGCAATAGCACACCATTATCTGCTTAAAATTTATAGAATAAAATAAATTATAAAATATAAAGCAACCTACAAAATCACAAAGTTAATCAGCGTTTTACGAGTTAATAACAATGCCAAAATATAATACAAAATTCCAGAAAAAAAAATCATAGTTCCCTACTATTAAGTGTATAAAATGAAAAAGAAATTTCCTGCAAATAAAATACAGAAGTTGTACGTATGAAAAAGAAAAAGTGTTGATAAAAATAGCAACAACATATGATTGTGTTTGTTTTGAATCTGAATATAGTGCTACAGGAACCACATTTCCACAATGAATTCTTTCGATTCAGATTGCAAGAGCAATTCTCCCTCTGATGCTGGCACTTCTCAAATTCTTTTCTCAATTGGCAACATCATTTGAAAAGTAATTAATTCAATAGGCATACACACCAATCTAGATCAATAGGAGAATTACAGCCACCAGTAGAACCTAAAAGAGTTCATAATTTTTCTGAAAGTTTTCCATTTTTTCATATTACAGTGATAACAAGCCAGGTCCACATATGGACCAGCATGTACATCACCTATCAAGACACCCCAACACTTAAGCCCATAACCATCTCAGAAAAAGTCCAACTTGCTACAACTCCAATTGCACAATTTCCAATTGAGATGAAGCTTAGTCCTTTCCTCATTACTACCATTTATTAAAAAATTCCACTTAATCATAGATTTACAGAAAACCACAATGCATTCAAATGTAAGTTTCATAACAGTGAGATGGAAACAAAAATGAGTCTAGTTCAGACCTCATCAATAGTCAGAGTCCTACGGGTACGGTGCAGAAATTGATTAGTAGAAATGCGTGTAAATTCATGCTCCTTGGTAACTGAAAACACATTGAAAGAATGACGTTAGAAGATTACAGAGACTGGGTTAAACCCTCAAGTAGTATCAATCTTAAAAATTGCACCTGTTTTAGGCTTAAATTCTAATCCCTTATTCTTTGACGGAATATCATAGGCATCTTCATCAGCATCCGATATGCCCAATTCTGTATTAATTTCAGCATTTGACTTCTCCTGGGGGATGGAGCAATCAGCAAAGGCTGTATCCAAGTTGTCCTTGCAAATCCTTCAAAACAGAAAAGAAACACAATTCATGATTTTAGAGAGCATAAGAGGAAAGAGTTTTGCAGGAGGGAAGGAAGGAGAGACTAAAATAAATTTCTGTAATACATTAAACATAAGATTAACAAAAGACTATCATTAACTTTTGACAGCTTGACAAACTATGTGTTTTTAAGTCCAACAGAGCTATACAATTTGGGAGAGAGGAGGGGGAGGTCTCCCCATCCCAGTGGTTCAAACCCAAGCCTCCAAATTGGAATCTCAAGTTGGTTGCAATTACTATTGGAGTTGGACAACGTCATTGGGCACTCATTTCACCCCCAATGGGATATATAAATTGATCACTTCTATTTCAAGTGAACTTAAACAGATACATAAAGGTAGTATGGTTAAACATTGGCTAAGATATTTTATCTTTAAAGTTTAATCCAAAGCCACTAAAACAAATAAGTAATGCATTGTAAGAACTATTTTATAACAAATTATATAACCCTATGATTCTTATATTTTATTTTTTATTATTATTTTTTTTAGGGGGGGGGGGGGTGTAAGATAGATTAAATGTTTTGGAAGTATACCACTTGCAATTTGTTTGACCAATAGAATCTACAAGTGCAACTGGAATACGCCGCCATTTATGACAATCATCACAGCGCACCCAAGCATTATCTACAGGTAAATGCTGCTCCATTACATCATTTGATGCCATGTCCAAATTAGCTACACCTGTGGATGCAACATTGTCACCAGGATTTTTTTTTCCAAAATCATCAGCATTACAGTTTCCTGCAGCAACAAAAAATTTGAAACAGAACTGGCATTAAGCTTTTGTATGCTAGAAACGATTATCCAAAGGATAAAAGAAGTAATGAAATATAAAATTATTAAACAATTAAATATTCAACATAAATTATCTATTACTTGTTTCTAGATCATCTTCTGCTTTGCAAACAACAAGATCACAACCATTCTTCTCCTTGATTTTGTTCTTATCAACTGACTGCTGTTTATTTCCTTTATGTCTAAAACCATTTGCGCTCTTGCTTCTTGCATTGTCAGAGTCTTTAGACCTTCCCTTGCTCACTCCAGATTTTCTTGGAAGTTGCCACCCCTTGGATTTAGTTGAAGGAAGCAGCTTGTTTGAATTTTGTGATTCTGGCAACCTTCGCCCAACATCCAGGCCAGAACATATTTTAGTTTCTGCATTAACTTTAACTTGTGATTGCAAATCCTCTTTAGAGACTCTAGGTTCAGTCTCTCTTGAAAAATGTAACCGTTCCTCAGAAAATTCCTTACAGATTGAAGAGTTGCTAGATGCATTTCCCCTAGTGGGAGAAATATGAATCTCATTGGAGAAATGTTCATTGCCCTTTCTCTGCCTGCCCCCATGCTTCTTTGTTGCTTTGACCTTGTTTATGCCAGCCACAGCAGGAGATATATCTTCCGGAAAACAGTCACTGGCATGGGTAAGTCTATCTTTCTTCTTTCCTCTCTTAACAACTACAGGAGCAACAAAAACCTTAGAAGAGGTGAAAACAGCATCAGGGAAATCTTCTTGACATCTTGAATTAACTTGGCCTTCAGGAACCAAATTGATAACTTCTGAATCAGGTGAAGTTCCTGCATCTGTATAACTCTTCTCAGCCACTTCTTTCGATGCTTCATACTCTACATGAGCGGGGACTCCGAGATAATCACTGGAAGCATCTACAACTGACTTCTGGGAAGTCAAAGTGCCCTGCAAGTCATTATCTTCTACATGTAAATCTGAAATAGAAGCATTGGAATATATTTTTGCATCCTCCAGTTTATAACCAAAACATTGTAGCTGATCTTCAGTCCCCTCTTGCCCCATTTTATCTTCAACACAATTGGCAAAATTTGGAATTTCGAAACTGGTTCCTTGACATGACTTGATATCAAATTCCCTAACACCACCAGCAGCAGCAGATGCTGAGGTATCAATTACTTCTGGGACCACAATGTTCAGACTGTTTTGGGGAAATTCTTTTCCCACTTTAACTTTAAGGCGAATACCACTAGTCAAAGCATGTTTTTTTCCACCAGACCATTGAGAGCTTCCACCAGCCCGACTACTATTCCAATTTCTGCTCAGTTTTCCACTTCCCTGGCCAACCTTTCTTTTGCTCAGTTCAGGATTCTGAATTTCATTGAACTCCAGTCCATTACTTTGCTCAAAAAATTGTGTAATATTCCCTAATAATCCCCAATTGGAAGAGCGAGCCGGTTTGGAGAAACAGCTTCTCTTCCTTCTTTCAGCCTTGAAAATCTGAGAGTCTCGCACTTTGCCTTTGTTCTTGCTTTTCCTTGCAGCCCTTTTTGTCTGAGTCTTCTGGCAGGATTTACGTTTTCGATTGCTCCTTCTAGAAGATGATGAGCCAATGTCAGGACATTTGTTTTTAGATGGACCAGCATTTCCAGCACAATCCTTCCCTTCATTATCTGTCCGTTCAGAATGGTCAGCTGCATTGCTAGAATAAATGGTACCAAAAATATCCTTCTCTAAAAGATTTGGTACATCCAACTTCTCATAAGAGCCATTCTCAGCAACATCAAAGGGCTGCCAGGACTGTGGAATGTTGGGAGATATTTCAGGTGAACCATCCTTCAAATCACAGGCATCTGCTACTACACAAAGTTTCACGCCATGAATTTCAACCTTTATTTCAGTCGTAACATCACTTTCCTCTTCCACAACATATGGCATTCTTTCCACAGAAGGTCCATAAACTAAATTCTTCTGGTCACAGTTACTCAGTGAGTCGGCCATAACTAAATTCTCCAAGGTCATCTGGCAACCCTGTGAAGGGCAAGCCTGGATGCTTAAATCTATATCACTTTGCTTCCAATTATCTGTTGGAACCCTTTCTGCAGTAAGACAATTGGCATCCATGCCATTTTTCTGATCATTAGATAATTCTCTGGGAATTTCAATGCTGTGCTGAGATTTCTGTGTGCATACATCAGATTCAATCAAGGCTAAAGTATCATTGTTCACATCGACAGCCCTCTCCAAGGCTTTACTGCTGATAATATTTGCCTCCATGTCATTTTGTTGGCAATAAACTGCAAAATCTGATTCCATGCACATTTCATCATCCAGTGAAGATGATATTTGGTTATTAATAGTAGATTTTAACCAGACTAAAAGATTATTCTTCCCTTCTGTAGCTCCCTCATCAAAGGGCACACCAACAGGCTCACCATCCTTCTCCTCATCCCGCTGGATAATTTTTTCTGGAGAACCAATTGCAGGCATTGATTCCAAGGACATATCGAAGTCTTGACAAGAAGACAGCTGGCCATGAATAGTAGTATCTATCACTGGTGAAACACTGCTTTTCTCCTTCATAACCTCTGTAAACTCTTCTGCAGAGGGACTGTTACAATTATTTAGCGCAACTGTCGTTGGTATCAATTCTGACAGTGTCCCATGGTCCAGTGAAGACCACATTTGATTGTGAATATCAGTCTCTATCCTGGACAAACCAACACTTTTATTTTCTATGACCTCGATAACCCCTTCAAAACTGTCCTGCTTGTCCTGTTCAACCCCATTTCTAGGCAAAGCATTCATAGATCTGATTTCTACGGGCATTTCACAGTCTGATGAAGACAGCATATGGTTACAAGCATCAATCTCTGTTGCAGCTAAACCAGCATTTTTCTCTTCTGTTTCTGTGTCTCCTTGGACAATGCCACTCCAGTCATCCTTCCGTTCATCCTGTTGATCACAATTCCTGAGTGAACCAGAGATAGGCATCAATTCCAGAGAACTTTCACATTCCTCCAATGAATTCACTAATCCACCATTATCATCACTAGACCCAACTTTTTCCACACACAATCCATCAATTTTCACATTGCAACTGCCAAGTCCACTTTGCCTTCCATTAAAATAACCGCAAGCAACCCCACATTCATCCTCTAACAATTTCCCTGGCACCAAACCAACCATATCTCCACTGTCACACACCAACTCAATTTCCCTATCAACAGAAGCAGCCTCTGTAAAATCACCATAGCTCACACAGCCAGCATTATCTGTTTGAGATAACATTAAGCATCGATCCAGCGCACTAGTGGAGCCCACATTATGATCAATCATATCTAAACCAGCCTCCAATAAAGGCAGCCGCTCAGAATCAGAATTTTTTATGAAGCACACATGTTGCTCCACAGCAACCTGGTGCAAAGGTTCGTGAACCTCAAGCGAGTTCTCACACGAACCCATCAAAGTTCTATCAATTTGTCCAACAAATTACTGCATACCCATTACCCGAAACATAACAAAAATCACCAGAACAGCAGTAAATTGACAATGTATAATCCCAACGGCCTCCAATCAATAAAACCCTAACCTCAAAGTTTTATTCAGCATATCCCTCAAAACAAAAACAGACACGATAAAAGATTACCCGAGTCAACAACTGCCAGATAATTAAAATAATAATTGAAAAACAGGAACCCTAGAATCCACGCTCTCTGCACAAGCAAAAACCCTATCTCAGAATTCGCAGGACAATGCAGATACAGAAAACAAAGCTGCACTTGAATGCATATAAACACGAAAACACGTTGAACGTAGAAAATTAAAATAACCACAAAATAAAAAAGAGTGCGAGAAAACAACAATCAGAGAAGCAAATACCTGATCAGAGAGACCGAATTTAAGGCCATTGGAGGAGAGGTTTTTTTTTTAATTTTGTTTTTCCATCCAAACAGTTCCCTCCTTTTTTATGTAAATATAAATAGAGAGAAGGAATTGCTTATTTTTTTATCAAAGGAGAAACACGACGCACGGAAAGGAAAAGCGTAAGCCTTTTTGCCGCAGAGAGAGAGAGAGAGAACTTTTTACCGTTGATTATTATTGATTGGGCGGAACCCGTCTTCCTCCTACTCTGTGTGCTACTTTTTGACACGTGTCGCGGATGAGGGTGTTTTGGTCATTGTGAAATCATTATAATTGACATTAAATTGAGTGCCCTAGAATTTAATTATTATTATAATAATACTCAAGGAGCATATTTTATTTGATTAAATGATAATTAAAGGAGCGAATCACATTAATTGTCATTATTTATTCTTCATCTTTAATTAAATCTATTGACTTCCAATATTACAAAATTGTCCTGGTTGACAATGTCAATACTTCATTAGTGAAGAAATTGGTCGGTTTGAGGATGTTATAGTGACTTCAATTTATGTAGATAAATCTAAACTATAAGAGGTGATAATTATTAAAAAAATTATTAATTATTATTTTTGTTTATTTTTATTTATTATATTTAAATTTTTATTTAAATTTATTTATTTTATTTAAAAAAAATAAAGAGTATAAACTTTTTTTTAATTTTATCTTTTTACTTCTATTAAATACAATAAATATTTATATATATTTTATATGAAATAAATGATAATGTAATTAATTATTAATATAATTTTATAAAAATAAAATTATTTAATTATATTCTTAATTATTGTATAAAATTAAAATGTAACAAAACAAAAAAAAAATTGAAGGAGACAGTATTAATCATTACTTTTAAAATAAAAATATTACCTTTTCTTTTACATGTTATTATATTAATATTTTTTTAAATTATTTAAATTATATTTAAAATTAATACATATTATAATTTATATAATTAATTAATGAATAATTATTTTTGTTATAATATTAATTGTTATTTAATTATTATAATTATTGTTATTATTTAAAATAAAAATGATTTAATTTAATTCTATAATTTAATTTAAATAATTGTCATATTTTTTTTTAATTTTTTTCCAACTTCATTTTAGATTTAATTATAGCCAGCTAATATATATTTGGATGTGTTTAATATGAACCTAATTTTATTTGTCAATGAGTTTAATCACTTTTATTAAATATTTATATTAAAAAAAAAATATATATATATATATATAATTAATTAAAGTGTATATAATATGTATAAAAATATTTAATTTAATAATTATTTTTTTAAAATTATTTAATTTAATAATTATTAAACGCATTTTTAGATAAAACTGAGTTTATAATGGCTGCATTTGGTTTTTTTTTTGTCACGTAATATTATTAATTATTTATAGTTTCAAAGCTAAATGTTAATAATAATTGACTTGGCATACTTGGTGAATGATAAAAGGATTCTTGCTATAGGAAGGCTATAGGTCCATCCTTTACACCTAATTAAAAAAAAAAAAAAAAAAAAAAGTCCAAGCCAACCTAGTCATACTCCAATAATGACCGTTAATATTTAATAAATTTGTATTCATGTGAGCTTTGAACTTCCATGTGTCAAAATATTAAAAATATATATGTATTAATTATTATCTTAAAATTACTAAGAATATATCTTTAAATTATTATATTAATCTATTTATATATTACAACAGTTTTTATAATAAGTCTACTTATTAAGATTTATTAAATATAATGTTATATATTTTCATGTAACTAGTTTTTTTTTAATATGCAATGTATGTTTATATTCATTATAAATATTCGTATTTAATTATTTTATACTTATTATTGTATTATTTTTTATATAAAGTAATGTTGTTGTAATATATTGATTTTAATAACAAATTTTCAATATGTTGCGTTTTGAATTTTTTTATTTAAAAATATAAATAATAAAAAATTTGTAAAAATTTCTTTTTTAATATAATAAAGTTCATTTATATTATATTATAATGTTTAAAATTTTCTATTTAAATATTTAATATGGTACTAACTCTAAATAAATATTATGAAAAGGTTTATAGACCTTATTTCTCAATATTTAAAAATAATATTAACAATACATGAATATGTAATATTTTGATGATAATAATAATAGTATTTATAATGAAATAATATTATGTCAATTATATATATATATATATAAGATGCTTAAGAAATATTACTAAAATAAATTAACATAATAAAATCCTTTACTTTTTTTAAAAGGTAGTGTTTGTAGAAAAAAAAAGTTAATAAAGATGCAAGAATATTTATAATAAATTATATTTATAATATGTGCATTTTAGTTACTACTGAAATAATTCTAATGTATTATCACTAACTATAATTATTATTAAAACAATATTAAAGATTTAATTTATGTTAATTCTTGTAATATTAGAAATTGAAATTTTAAGGATTTAGTGATGGGTATTCCGTCACTAAATATTATTAGCGATGATACTAGATGGCCTTGTTCTGAAAGTATTAGCAATAGACTTTGTATCACTAAAAGACAATTTTGCATAGATAAAGTATTAATGACTAAATTTGTGTCGCTAAATGTATTAGTGAAGAAGTCAAATGACTAATAACAAATTCTTTGTTGCTATAAATATATTTTTGGTATTTTTATAAAAAATAAAACTAATAAAATGCGTTTTTAGAAATCCCAATATTTTCCTTTTTATATTATATAAAATAATTAATTTTATAATTATAAATAAATATTTTCAATTATTAATTACTTTAATTAAGTAGAATTTGAATACAAATAAAATTAAGAATTTTAAATTTATATAAATTTTAAAATTAATTAAATAATAAAAAAAAATAATAAAAATAATAAATGTTATTTTAAAAATTTTAATATATATATATATATACATATAACATTAAAATTATTTACTGCATAACATAAAAACATTGCAGGTTGGAAAGAACAAATTTTGTCCAAGGAAGGGAAGGAAGTGCTTTTTAAAGCAGTTACAACTGCTATTCCAATTAATGCTATGACTGTTATTCCAATTCATGCTATGTCCGCTTTTAGACTTCCTTCTTCTCTTTGCAGGGCTATTAATTCCTTGATATCTAATTTTTGGTAGGATAAGCATAGAAATGAGAGGAAAATTCATTGGATAGCATGGTCCAAGCTTTGTGAGCCTAAAGCCAAAGGAGGGTTGGGTTTTAGAGATTTCGAGTGCTGTAATATGACCCTTCTTGCTAAACAAGGGTGGAGAATTTTGACAAATTCTAATTCTTCGCTCAAGTAGTAGGCCATCTTGGGGATGGCAAAGCATCCTTTGGGGTAGACAGATCCTTCTTAAGGGTACAAGATGGCAAGTAGGCAAGGGGGATTCGATCTTATGCAAGGAAGATAATTGGATCCCGTTATCTTTTCCTTCAAGGCCTAGAGTTAAAATGAACCATAATCCTCAAATTGTTTGGGTTAGATAGCTTATTGACGAGCACTATCATTCCTGGAACTCTAGAATCCTTTATGAGAATTTTGAAGACGAGGAGGTTAATAACATTTTAGCAATCTCTCTGGGTATGTTTCGCTAAGAGGACAAGCTTGTATGGAACTTTGATAAAAGAGGCAAGTATTCTATAAAGTCTAGCTATTATATAGCTAGAGACATCCAAAAATCTGCCACTCCATCCTTAAGAGATGTGCCTAGTCGTAGCTCTCTGTCCTCCTCAAATTATTTTTGGAAGAGTATTTGGAAAATATCCTTACCATGTAAACTATCAATTTTCTTGTGGACACTATTAAAAGGGAAAGTGCCCTCTAATGAAGTGTTGCATCATCGAATAAGCCATTTTAACCCAGAGTGTATATTTTATAAAGAAGTTGAAACACTAAGGCATTTGTTCTTCTCTTGCCCTAGAGCTACAGCTGTTTTGATTGAATCTCCTTTGCATCTTAGATCCACTTGTATCAATAGCTTGGATAAGGAATTGTTGGACTTAGATGATAGCTCCGCTTGAGAATCACTCTGAGGGATTTATGTTTAAGCAGTTGGTGGTTTTTATTCTCTAGCATCTTTGGAAGAGCAGAAATGCTCTTGTTTTTAAGCAATCTCAGCAGGCTCCCCAATAAGTTATAGCCATGGCAATTCATTATTTTGAGGAGTTTAATCTAGCTCATCAGTCTACTAGTCTTCCATCTTCTACTCTTCTCATGATTCCAACGACGTGGCTCCCTCCTCCTGCAAATATCCTCAAATTGAATTTTAATGCTGCAGTTATTCTAGCAGGAAACTCCGCTTAAGTAGTTTGCGCTTAGCCGGTCCCAAGCCCGGATAAAGGAGGAGGGTTGCGGTATGTGACAACCAGCGTAAAAATTTCGTCACACCCTATGATATGGATTCAAATGATATAAAAGTTATTCTAGCAGGAATGGAGGTGCCACAACAGTTGTTGTCCGAAATTCAAAGGAGCAAATTTTAGATTGGGCTTGCAACAAATACAACTTTATTGCTGACCCCTGATTTTAGAAAGCTTAGCATGGAGAGATGTGGCTCTTCTGGTTGTTAATAGAGGTTTTCACTCTGTTGTCCTTGAGGGAGACTCTTATTGGTTATCAATGCTGTTAACAATTTAGTGTTTTCTCAAGATATCCAGTAAGTTATTCATGATGTTAGACGGTAATCCTTGTCTTTCATTTGTATCTCTTTCTCCCTTGCTAAGAGAACCAGTAATTTAGCTACACATGCTCTAGCCACCAAGTTTCTTCATGATTCTCATTTTTCTTGTAATAGGGTGGCGCAAGAAATGTTTGTTTTGGTTCACTGCCGCTTTAACATTTATAAATCAACACCTTCTGACAAAAAAAAAAAAAAAAACTTGACTCGGACTAATCAAGCTAAAAACGATGAACATGGAAGCGCAAAACAAAACAAGGCTCATGGCCCAACTACAACAAGTTCTAACTCTAACTTGTAAATTAAAGTCCACTAAAAACAAGGCTCAATGCCCCAAAACCAGCAAAAACACTAAAGAAGACCCCATTTTCAACTAAAAAAAAGGATCCAACAGATGATTCCCTCTCCGCCGCTTCAAGCAAAACGCACATCTGGCCCCAAAAAAAAGGCATGCATGGCTCAAAGAACTTCTTTAGACCACTAAAGAGTCGCAGGCAAAGAAGGCTACATCTTATAGTAGAACTAAGGCCATGGGCCAGAAGCAAACAGAGGCCAAAGAGATCCAGAGGTGCAACCACCATACCAACAATGAACAAAGGGCAACGATTGACTCTAGATCGTTGGCGACCCACTCACGCTCTACCCTCATGCCACGCCTTCAAATGATAGCCACGATCCTTCTTCCTTTGTCATGGCGTCAACTACGCAGAATAATACCTCGATCTCTCGCTATTTAGCATGACCCTGCAACAACAACATAAAAACACTCAAAATCATTGCACATACCCCACCTAAAAGGGAGAGGGATAAACCCACGCCAGACATAAGATGGGAAGCCATCTCTTGCCCGGAGGGACAGAGGATAGCCTCTAGAACACAAACGAACTAGACTGGCTCTCTAGAGAACGAAGCAAAAAAGAGAGAGTTTCAATGAGAGATGTCCTTGACGGGTAATAGATTATGATATACTCTTGATAACTTATTATAGTTCAATGAATTGAAAAATGAACACTTCTAAGCAAAGTGCCACATATAAATATATATATATCCAAAATAAAATTTGCAAAGCTCTATACATAGTGTATAGATGAATCTTTCCATTTTCGGGAGAAAAAAGCCAAATGTCCTTTTTGTGCATGTGAGACATTGAGAAGAGGAGAATCAAAAGCATCTTTTTCTGTTTATGGAAATAGAAAAAGTAAAATATTATTAAACTTTTTTTTTAGCTATCAATAATCATTTTCTCCTTGTTCTTCAACTCTATTTTCCTTTTTGTTAATCTATATTTTCGGTAACTCTCTATATAATAATAACAATTCTGATAAAACACATAGTAAATATGAAATTGATAAAACACAAAGTATAAATATGCAGTGGTTGCGTTCCAGGTCAAGTTCACACAAGAGTTAATACAAGATTTAGTTCTAGTAAACTGTAGTGGGTGCTTTAAAAGCATGAGATCACATCTCATCTATACCCTACTGGAATTCTGAAAGAGCTTTAAGAAACCAATATTGAGCTGGAGGATTTTGGATACATAACATGACATATATACACAGATACATGTGTTACATCCTCTCCTGCAAATTTGGCTGAATTGGTTGCACCCTCAAGGCAAAGGGCATCTGGGAATTGTAGTCCCTCACCCTCTGTTGATGATAAGGATTTTCCATCTCCCTCATATTCTCTTCGATAGCCATCTCTTGTTGTTGCTGTGAATGTTGTGAAAAAAAAAAAAATAAAGAGGCAAGGTAATGGATGACTAAAGATAATTAGATCAAGACATAATGACAATGGTGTGACAAAGAGAGAGAGATTAGAAGACACTAGTAATTAATTAGGCTGGAAGAATGCTTAAATCCAATAAGAGATAAGGGAAAAATTGACTTAAATCTCGTTTATTATGGGTCCTAAATATAAATACACGTTGATTCTAAATCTCAATGTTGTGTCTATTATAAATCGGATCTAAACAAAAATTTACCATAAGGCACTGCATGCATATATGGTGAACTTAACAACACTTTTCCTCTTCTTTTAAATTGTTATTGTAATTTTCATATCTTTTCACTTAGTGATTTATTGCACTTTCTTGATTATTTATTGGGTCTAATTAATTAATTAATATGAGTCTTTTATCAAATTAGGCCCATCTCAGACTAAAGAAATGAATTTTTATTTAGTGAAATCGATATACATACCAGAGAGACCCACAATAATCGACTATTACCATGAAACCATTGTATATATCGGTTTCGTGTTATAATTTTTTGAAACAAATTGATATCAACACATGTATGGATGCTATTAAGTATTTATAATTATAATCCAAACAATAATTAGCAAAATAATTTATTTACAAGTAAGGTATGAAATGAAGAAGATGAGGTTACCAAAATGAAGCTCAGGCGCTTGTTCATATCTTCCAAAATCTTTTCCTGAATGTAATTGGAAAAACAGTAAGACTGAGGCAGATAGCAAATTAAGTCTCTCACAACATCTGCAACTTTTAGTCTTAAAATAATAAAAATAACTAGAGATCACAAAGCTGATGACTATATATATATATATATATATATATATATATCCTTTCACTTGAAAAAGTGATCCGATCAATTTTATGGTTTGATGTAAATACACAAACACTTACATTTTTCTTCTTCATATTGTAGTATTCCATCTGTCACCAGCAAAAAAAAAAAAAAAAAAAAAAAAGGAGAAGACGAAGAAAGAAAGAAAGATTAGAACTTGTCTAAAAATTCAGAAAGATCAGAACTTGTCTAAAAGTTCTATGCATATATACGTATATATATAAAACCATGAAGCAAAGAAAATTAGAGTTCTATACTAGCCTGTTTGTCACGAATAGTGGCAAGGCCTTTTTCAAGGGCTTCCTCTATGACTCCCAGCTCTTCGTGATGCAAAGAAGTGATATCCTCCCCTTTCAGGTGCCTGAAAGATGCTTCAACATGCTTAAACATGAGAGAGAGAGAGAGAGAGAGAGAGAGAGAGAGGAATTAACCTGAGCTCAATCTGCATGTTGTCATTCTCTTTCTTGATTCTATCAATCTCATTGCTAAGGTCCTGTTACATTAACAAAACCCTGAAAATGTCAAATTTATCTTCAGAAGAATATGAAAAATAAAATAAAAAAAATCCATGAAAAGAAAGATAACCAATGAGCAGATCTGTTCTCATCATAGCATGCATTGCATGATGGTTAATTAATGCGCTTCTGATCCATAAACAAGAAGTTTAAGAAACCCTAGGTGAGGCCTCATCTTGAAGTTGTGGACAGACAGAGAGAAATGGATATAATTTTCATTTGCTTCTGATGTAAAATGTTCTTTCAAAATTTGCAAGGAAAGGGAAGCGTAGAAAACATACTTTTACCAGATCTATTCATATACAGATGCTGCAGTTCATACCATTTTTAGTTTTCTTTTACAATAATCAAAGACAATAAAATATATATGCACACACACACAGACAATCACAGAAGAAGATAGAGAGAAGGAAGGAGAGAGATCCCATTTGTAGATCTCTTCATAGAATTCATAGACTGTGTCTCCTATCATATTTTTAGCAAAAAGAAACCCACGTCATTTTCCATTGGGACTCCAGATGCTTTACAAGAAAAACGATGGACAAAAGGGTTAGATCAAACCATTATCAGATGGAGAGAGAGACAGAAACAGAATGGAAACGAACCTCATGTTTTGCATCCCACAGCCGGCTTTTGCCAGATTGCTTGTGATACTTGTCCAGCATATCAATCAACCTTCAAAAGAAAGATTCATAACTATCAGAAACCGATTAAAACTCAGAAACAAACAAGAAAGAGAAAAAAAGATGGGAACTATATCATACGTAGTAGAAGGGCTACAGTACTCATGCATCTTCCCCGAACTAGCAAAGATAACCAGGGAAACCTGAGCATCACATAAAACTGTGATCTCCTTAGCTTTTTTCATGATCCCATTTCTCCTCTTTGAGTAGGTCACTTGCCTGTTGCTCGGGTTCTCAATCCTTCTGATCTCAATCTTGCCTCTCCCCATCTCTGTCCACCAAAGCACAAACTCTTTCTTCGTCTTCTTCTTGCTTTCAAAAAAAAATGGGGACACATGTGAAGGAGAGATGAGGAGTTAAAGATGTTATAAAGAGAGTAGAAAGCAATAGAGAAGCTTACTATTATGGGTTTGAAGATATGAATCTTTCTTAGTGGCACAGAAGGGAAAGGTTTATTTGTGGGCTACGGACAAAAGCAAGGCAACTGCTTTTTATCTGATATTTCGATTTGGCTTTAGTAGTTTTTGTTTCACCTTCTTAACCACTGGTCTTTTCTCTCTCCCTGTGTGGTAATGGGAGTGATGCTAATTGAAGATACTAGTTTAGGTTTAGGGTTTTATTAATTTAGAAATGTTTGGACAAGACATTAGGGCGAGAGATCACAAGGTTGTGTTTGATACGTAAAATGAATTGTGCATGTCGAAATGAACACTTGTCTAGGGTTTCAAATCATGGGAACTAAATTTGGTATAAATAATCGGACCCTAACCATCAAATCAAAATTCTTAGGGTTTTTCTTCTCAGTAAATTGTGCAAGAATAGTTTAAAAGGGCACCCAAATATTTTTAAATTTTCTTTTATGTGACCCTTTTTCTAAGGAAATAATATGATTTTCAGAGTCAAAACTGTCAAACTCATCAAACAGAGTGCCTAGTGCCTAAGGGTTGAGCCTACAATTGGTGCCTTCATAAACATTAAGCTACCCCATAGGAGTCTCTATGGATTCAATTCTTCCTTTTGTACACTGTATAATCTTACATATACTAGATACTACAATGAATTCAACTTGGGTACATGTCTTGCCATTACAATGTAAGGGCTTATATAATATGTCTTCCAGGAAAAAAAAATATAAATTTAATCTTTTTTTTTCAAAAACTTATAATTTGAGTATGTATTTTGTCATTGTTATTTTTATTAACTAATTGTTTTTTGAATTTTTTTGAATAAAAGGTAAATTTTATACACGTATCTTAATTTAGAGGCGTGTAACATTAATGAAATTGTCCCTTTTCAGGAGTTCATTAACCAATCCTACCTAGCAGATAGAGGACAGAAAGTGGCAATGAAATTAAGTCACAGATACATAGATAGCAGCAAGTGTAAATGTACTTGGGCCTGCATGTACAGGGGTACTTTTTTTATGAGAGTTTAAGCCGAAGCTGGATGAATAGATAAATAGATTAAGCATTGCTTTTATTGTGTAAAGTGTCAGCTTTGATTTTATGTTGGTTGCTCCTATGTCTCCATGATTGGATTTGAAAATAACATCCATTCTGCTTGCAAACCCCACTAATTATTGTTTGGCACTCGCCTAAACTGGCAATCAAATTGACTCTTTAATATACAAATGTACTCAACATCTATTTGTGATATCCTTTCTTGTCTTACCTTCAAATGTCAGAGTTGATAAGGCTATTTTTTTAATGATTATTTTTTTAATACATGCAATTACTATTTTTAACACTAATAATTTAGTTCTTAAAGTTTCTTAATAAAATAGGTCAGTTTTAACTCAACTTTCAAAAAACTATCTCAAAGTAGAGGAGTGCCCAAAACCTTATAAGAGGCACATAGCCTATATCTCGAACTAATGTGAGATATTAACACACCTCCTTTTCCGCATGCTCAAGATCAAATACTTGAAGCATAAAACATATGGAAGTCCTAAACACTAATTAGGAAAGCTTTGATATCATCTTGAAAACATGGACCGGTCTTAACTTCATTCTTAAAGCTAGCTTAGAGGGAGATAAGTGCCCACGGCCTTATAAAGGCACATTCTCTTATCCTAAACCAATGTAAGATATTAACATATTTCCTCACATTTAAGATCAAACATTTAGAGTGTGAAACACTTGTGGAAGGCCCAGATATTAGTTAGAAAAGTTTTGATACCATCTTAAGATAAGTCAAACCCGACTTAATTTCAAAAACTAACTCAAGAAGAGAGAGTGCCCAAAACCCCTATTACCCATATTCCAAATCAATGTGAGATATTAACAAAGTTTACTTTTGTTAATAAATTAATCTTTACAGTTAATTGGTTTTCAATTTAAAACAATTTAGTATCTGAAGTTTTATTTTATTTTAATTTAAAACAATTTAATCTTTAAAATTTTATTTTATTAGCAAAATAATTCATACATCTAAATTTTATATTTAAATAATTATTTATTTTACATTTAAATAAACAATTGCAAGTTAACTGTCTAGTTAGATGGCGGTGACTAACTTGTTAATAGAATTAAAAGTTGAAGACTAAATTGTTACCAAAAGACATACCAGGGACTAATCAGTAGATTTTACTATAATTAAGGGATTTGATGGTAAATTACTATAAAATAATGATATATGGCTACAGCTTATTATTTATTTTATCATATATTATTTCTTATTTTTATTTTACTTATGTTCGATTGAAGAAATGAACTTAAAAAAAAAAAAAAGATTGCAATGCAACAATTGTCAAGCGTTCCTACAATAGTATAAAATCCGGGAAAATGACCGTATAAGGGTAATGTGGAACAAAAAATACTGAAATGGGTTAGGATGTTGAGTATTTACAGAAGGAGACGAGTGAATACAAAAACGCTATTCAAAATAGCGCCCCTACGTCAAAACGCTATTCAAAATAGCGTCCCTACGTCAAAACGCACTTGAGATGGGACTGGAGACGGGACTGGAGATTCGGGTACACAGGACGTTATTTATATTAGCGTCCCGTGCCCTGTCAACTAACGGGACGGGAACAGCTGCACACAGGACGTTAGTTTTATTAGCGTCCCACGCATGGGACAAAATATTCCATCCAGTCCATTGCACGCCATTATCAATGGCGTCCCGAGTCAATTCTCTGCAGTGAAGGTATGGTGGTGGCAGGGAAGGCATCAGGACGCTAATATGAATAGCATCCGGAGTTGGGACGCTAATATAAATAGCGTCCGGAGTTGGGACGCTATTTTGAATAGCATCTTAGACATTGACTGATCCACCTCAGCTCTCCTCACCCCTTATTCGTAATTAATCAACTTCTTAACCCATTTCAGCATTTTTTTCTTTCACATTATCCTTGTATGGTCATTGTCCCATAAAATCCTGTGAATAATTTGCATCCTCTCCCGTTGAAATCTTGATCCCTAAATCCAATATTCAATTGTTTGTTTAATTCTAACAGTAGAATGCCAGTACTATGAGCTGAAGCTTGGGACTTACATGATGGTATAGGACCAAAATCAGTATCAACCTACTGGATGCTTCAATAGATTAACTCTGTAACACCATCCTGTAACAATTCCATACATTCTACTGTTCCGGTGACTGGTGTCGGTCCGGACAGCTAGAATATCTGAAAAAATATTTAAACTAAAGTGAAGAACCATAATTAACTCAAATATTAATAAGAAAAATTTAGAAAAAAATTTTGAAATAAAATACAACCAACTTAAATGAGCCGGTGCCCTAGCAATGGGTAACCCAATGGGAAATTGCGGTTCTTGCAACTAGGAGCCCTAGACCAGGGACAAAATTCATAAAATAATTTTTGGAACTCCAGAGAAGAGTCATTGAGGGTTCTATGACATTAGAATACCAAGAAAATGTTTAGAAAATTTTTTCAATCGGTACAGACAATTTTGGTCTGTTAAGTCAAACGGAAGGCATTTTGATCATTTCACCTTTAGAGGTGATTTTTAGTCAACTTGTCCAATTAAGTAAATAATTATTATGACATAAAATGTGAATAAATATTGTTAAAAATTAAATTGCAAATGAGTAGAGAAGAAAAGAAGAGAAAATGAGTTAAATTTGAATTTTTACCTCATTTCTTATGTCATTAAAACCCTCCCCACCAATCACAATTAAGTCAATTTATTAAAAAGGGATAATTGAGACAAAAATAAACAAAAGCAATAAGAATTCATCTCCTTCATCCAAACCAGCCGAAACACCTTCCATACCCAAACCACCATTGAAAGCTTATCAAAGCTTCATAACTCACCTCATCCTACCTTGAAACCCTTACCTAGCTTCACAAAAAATTAACCTTGCAACTTGAACATTCTCTAGGCAGCCAAAAGAGGAAGAAAAAAGGAAGTTTTGGTAGCTTGAAATTCTACTCCAACAAGGTTAGTGCCCAACTCTTACTCCTTTTGCTTTAATTCATGTTTAATGGCATGAATTTTGTAGGAATTAGAATAAAATAAAATAAACATGTGTGTGTGTGCACCTTACAAATTTTGGCAGCTAGGGTTGGTTAGGGTTTGATGATTTTGCTTGATAGCAAAATAGTTATGAGCAGCCTTTGGTAGTGGATGGGTGATTGAACATAGTTAAGTAAGTGAAATGCAAGAATTGTGCATGTATGAACATGAAAAAAATTGGACACTTGAACAATTCTAGGGTTTGCTCATGTGATGGTTTATTAACCTTGTAATGGTCAATTAGTGACCATTTGAATGTGTGTGAGGAGGAAATGAAGTGAGTTGTGGCTTGGTATTTGAGTTTGGGTGAGCTGCCTTGGCTGACCTGCAGGACTGAGTGTGAGTCCAGCAGGTTTAGGCAGCTATAAATGGAGTTGTAGAGGTTCAATTGGTGCAAGGCCAATTGTACATGAAACTAGACACATAATGGCACCACTTTGGTGAAGAAATTCTGCCCAGAAAACCAAACCAAGTTGACCTAAAAATTGCCCTAATCCGGGTGACTTGCATTCTGCCTAGGCAAAATGAACAAATGAACAGTGTTTATTCATTTGGTCATAACTCAGTGTAGAAAGGTCCAATTGACCTGAAATTTTACCAGTAGAAAGCTTAGACATAGACCTACAACTTTCACGAAGAAACTTAAACCAAATTTTGATCATAACATGTTCAAAAATTGACCTGCAGTCAGCGCACAAAACACTATAGATTTGGTTCAGTCCAGAAAATCTGGAAAGTTTGCAATCCGGCCAGTTATGGTGTTTAGGCCATAACTAGAGCTACAAAACTCCAAATGGAGTGATTCAAAAAACGAAATGTAACTAGACACAATAAGGAACAACTTTCATGAAGACAATTTTACCAAATTCCTACTGTATAAATGACCAATTGAATAATAAACATAATGCTTGAAATCTGAAAATTGTGTCTAACTAACACTAAGCTTAGAAATGGTATTGACAACTAATACCAACAACTTTAGAATGCAAAATGTGGTATGTTGGGAGTATTAGAACCAATGTACCTATTGTCTAAGCAAAAGTCAACATTTTAGTTGACTAATGAAATGAATAGTAACACTAAAACTTCAATTTCAAGAATTGTAAAATTTAAAAGTGTAACATGCCCTAGTGTACACCTAGCAAGATTGGTTTGGATAGGTTGGCATACCAATAGGGTTTAGTTAGCAGTATTGCACATGACATTATGCCATTCTGTGATTTTATGGCTTTTAGCCATTCTGACATTGTATTGATACTTGGCCTTGTGCCTAATGTTATTGACTTATTATTACATTGCCTGCACACCGGGAGATACATATGTGACCGATGGTGTGACGGCCTAAGGTACTTGATACCCAGTGCCAGTTTACCCGTTTATCCAGTCCAATCATCCGGTATAGGTTACTTGGGCAACCAAAAATGAAAGTGGATAAATTTAATGAAATAATGAATATAACAAGTACAAAATAAATAAGACTATAAATAATTATCGAAAAATTGTCTGCATAAGACATCAGAACATTCACTGCATATTTATTTTCCGTTATTGCTTTTTATTCTATTATTGGCACCACTAAGCATTATTACTTAGCGCGTTGCTTTTTGCTACGCATAGGTTCTGGAGAGAACGATAGAGAGCCCAGTAGACCACAGACTGGGTGAGACCATCTGCAGCTTTGCATGGTGTCCGTGTCACCTCACCGTCTTCAGTGCATTGGTAGGACACTAGGTTTTATTTTGGTATTTTGTAATTAACTTTTATTTTCTCATGTGTAATTGAGACTTATGTAATGTATTTTGGTATTAATGTAAATAGTGAAAATTGTGTTTATGAATGAAAAATTGAATATTTATTTATGACTTGTATATGAATATCATATAAAATGAATGAATAAGAAATGGAAATGTTGTTGAAAAATATTGAGATTTTATTGATGAAATGGAGTTTGGGAATAATTGAAAACATACTGGAAGTATTTTTCACATGTTCCGAAGAACTGTTTTCTCCATTTTTTGCCGGTACTCTGCCAGATTTTCTATAAAATTTGCGAAACCTCAAATAAATTTATGATTTTAATAAATGACTGAAATGAATTATATTTCGCAAATTGTACTTCATAACTATGAAAAAAAAATAAATTAGGAAGAATAAAAATGATTGAATTAAAATAGGGTGTTCCGGTACACTGTGTGGCATATCTTGCTAGGCTACATTGTAAACAGGTAAGGGGTGTCACATTTAGTGGTATCAGAGTACGGTTTAGGCGTTTCTGGGTCTAAATCGAGTCCATACCATGCATTGCATTTGTAAGAGTCGAGATGACACTAATGCAAATCTGTTTATCTTTGTTATTTTGAATAGGATATGGACCCCACATCTCAGAGGGTAGTTGAGGAGGAAGTAGAGAGTCATGCTCCACTTGCAGAAGTGGAGAGTCATGCTCCACCTGCAGCAGCTGAGACTGGGGGTAGGGGAGAACCTGCCCCACCAGCTCCAGCAGAGCCTGCTCAGCCTCCACAGGCCATGTTCCAGCAAATGGCCGAGTTATTCAGACAAATGGTTGGGGTAATACCACCACCATCACCTCCACAGCAGAAATCACATCTGGAAAGATTAAGAAAATTTGGAGTAGTGGATTTCTTTGGCAATAGAGAAGATGATTCTATTGCAGCCGAAAACTGGTTGAACAGAACATGGAGAGTTTTAAAACAACTCCACTGTACTCCAGAGCAAAATCTAAAAGCTGCTGTATCTCTATTGCAAGTTGATGCCTACCAATGGTGGGATACAGTGTCTAGTGAAGTGCAGCCAGAATTGATAACTTGGGACTTCTTCCTCTCAGAATTCAAGAAGAAATATGTGGGTAGTGTATACCTAGAAGAGAAAAAAAGAGAGTTCATTAATCTGAGGCAAAGATTGTAATACTCCTAATTTTTAAATTTATTATTTTTAGGCAAATATTGATATTTTAATTTTATTTAAATTTTAGGAAATTATTTGAAATTTTTCAGATTTTCGAAATCGAGTTTGATTTCCCGAAAATATAAAACTTTGATGATTTTTAAAAATTAATTTAAAGACTACGTTGTAAAATTAAAAATATATTTGGAGTCTATGAATTTTTCTGAGTTTTCTGAAATTTTTTTGGAATTTTTGGACCTCATTTTCGATCCCAAGGCAGAGTAAAAATTTAAAATTTTGTATCATGAATCGAACCAGTCGAATCAAACTGGACCGAATCGGACCGATCGAATCGGACCGACTTGTTCTTCCTTTTTCTTCCTCCCCGCCCGCGTCCCGACCTCCCCTCCTTCCCTCCCCGTTTTCTCTCTCCTCCCTCAACCCCAGCCCGAGCAACCGCCTCCCCAGACACCCCAGCTCGCCGGCACGCCGCCCCACCACCTCCCCACGGCCGGCCGACGCTCCAGGCGGCCGGAAAACGTGCGCGAACACCTCCCCTGTGCGGGCGCAATGCTTCGTCTTCCCGGCCGAAATCCGGCCGATCCGGCCACCAATTGGGCCGGGTATTGTGTCAAACACCATATACACCTCGAGAGCTTTCCATAGACACCAAGAACACCAAAATCTATCGAGCTGTTTGTCCAATTTTTGTCCGGAAAGTTTTAGCCCATTTTGACTTTTGGGTTAGATTTCTCACAAACCGTGAACCCCACGAGAAAATCGAGAGTACTAGAGCGCTCCACTCGTCGAGACCTTCGCGGCAATATAAATTTTGAAATTTTTCAACATCGTTTTTTGGTGGGTCCCATGAAACTTCGTAGTGTTTTTCCGAGCATTAAATGAGCTTAGAAAATTCTGTAAAATTTATGTACTAACCCCCGTATTGTGAGCTTCGTGTAGGTATCTTCAATTTGCGGAAATTCGACAGTTGTCCGGGTCTGTGAATTTCCGACCAGACAGACCGACTACTGAAAAGGTCTTCGAATTGGATCGAGATTTTGGCTACCCCACCATTGTCAGACGTCTCGAGCGCGTCTCCAGAGTTGGAATCGGCATAGGTAAACCCGAACTTTACTTTTTCATAATTTTCTAGTGCTTAAATGAGATTAAAAATCCATAAAATATTTGTGGTAGCTCAGAAAATTATGATTCTTTTTGCATTAGCCTAATAATATTGCTAAGGACTGCGGGACAAAGTTTTAAAATTTTTAGAGTTTATTTGGGTGATTTTTGCAAAAAGGGTTAATTATAAGGACTAAACTGTGATTTTACATATTGTTTGGATGGGCCCAGGAGGGGCTTTATGATATAATTAAGTTGTGGGTGTATGGTTGGTGGATATAGAAGTGTGTTTTAAACCCATTTGCAGGTTGGGTAGGTCCTAGGTATAGGGGAGACTCTACCGGATTTTCGGTACGACTTAGGACGTATTTGGTCTTTTCTTGGTTTGTATTGAGTCAATTGTATGAAACAATTATAATAAAATTATCAGGTGAGCTGGGACAGCCTTCTTCCTCCGCCCAGCCGCCACAGTGACTACTGTCAAGTCTGTGAGTAAAATATTAATTTTAATTATAATTTCGATATTATTATATGTTTAAGCATGCCCATGCATCACTTATATGTATGTATCTATGTAGTTAAACTCTAGGCACGTTTTATGTTGCATTCACAATTGTTAAAGTGCCATGGATGTTGTTGTGGTAATTTGGAGCAGTGTGCATGCGTTGGCGTGCGTGTGATGTGGTGTTGACTATGGATAGGACGGGTAGACACGACTTGAGATCTTCGCTGGGACCCAATCCTTCGGGGTAGACACGGCTTGAGTTCTTCGCTGGGACCCCGATTTGGTTATTAAGTGGAAGTCCGAGTTGAGTTCTTTGCTGGCACAGATTGGATTTAAGAGAGCTGTATAGGGGATCAGCTCCCATATATTTATGATTTGACATTACTGGGTGCGTGAGTGCTCCAAATTACCTTTTTGCTGTTATGATGTGAAATTATTACTGTTGTTGCATTTCACTCTACAGGGTGCATTAGCTTTAGATAGTTATAGAGATTATGGTTAAAATTGATATTTTACTCTCTGAGTCGAACGCTCACTCCTGTTCAATATTTTTCCAGGCCACAGGAGGATATTTTTGAGGTTAACCTGCTTTTCTCCCTCGCAGGTCGTTTATTAATTTTTGTATAAACCTGTTAACTCTTAGAATTTTCGCATGTGTTAGAAATAATTATTTGATTTGGGTTTGTAATATAAATTGTTATTTTGGACCTGTAAACTTATTATTTTATGCATGTTGATGGACTAGATGAGAGAGTCGAGCTCCCATTTATTTTTATGACATTTGAGTATGTGGAGGGTGAGTTGAGCTCCCCAATTGATAACATATTGTGTTTACAGGTCGAGTGAGTAAAAAATTCTCAGTTGAAAGGTCCATTTTATGGCCGGACTCTGTTCGGTTGAATTTTTGAAATTGGGCCCAAATGGGCCTTAGAGTTGGGTTAAGAAATAGTTAGGCTTACTACGGGTCTCGGGGGCTTTAGGCTGGCCCAGGTCCTAGTGCCGATCCGGTCCATAGGTTGGGTCGTGACACAGATAGCTGACAGTGGCAGAGTATGAAAAGGAATTTGTCAGACTGAGTCGTTATGGAAGGGAGATAGTCCCTAATGAAGCTGAGAGGTGTAAAAGATTTGAAGAGGGATTAAATGACAACATAAATATCATGATTACTGCCTTGAGAATCACAAACTTCACCAAGTTAGTGGAAGCTGCAATAAAAGTTGAAAAGGTTAGAATAAGTGAGCAGACCAGAAGAGAGAGACAGCAGAAGAGGGGCCCAGGTCAGTCTAGCTCATCTCCTGCACCAGGAAAGAAGTTCAAAGATCCACCTGCACAGAGTTCAGGTCAACCACATGGTCAATGTAACACCCTCACTGTAGCAATTACGTACATTCTACTGTTCCGGTGACCGGTGTTGGTCCGGACAGCTAGAACATCTGGAAAAATAATTAGACTAGAGTGAGGAGTCATAAATAACTCAAATATTAATAAGAAAAATTTAGAAAAAATTTTAGAAATAAAATACAACCAAGTTAAATGAGCCGGTGCCCCAGCGATGGGTAACCCAGTGAGAAGTTGCGGTTCTCGCAACTAGGAGCCCTAGACCCAGGGGAAAAATTATAAAATAATTTTTGAAACTCCAGAGAAGGGTCATTGAGGTTCCTATGGCATTAGAATGCCAAGAAAATACTTAGAAAAATTTTTCAATCGGTACAGACAATTTTAGTCTGTTAAGCCAAACGGAGGGCATTTTGGTCATTTCGTCTTCGGAGATGATTTTTGACCAACTTGTCCAATTAAGTAAATAATTATTATGATATAAAATAGGAATAAATATTGATGAAAATTAAATTAAAAATGAGTAAAAGAAAGAAGAAAGAAAGATAAACCGACAACTCGGTAAGAGCAAAATTTGGTCAATTAAATTTGAGGGTCCAATATTGACAAAAAATGATGATTATTAATTTAATGAAGCTAAATTAACTTAATTAATTGAAATTATGAAAATTAAAAATAATTATTGAAAAGTCAAATTATAATGATTATAAACTTCAAAATAATTTCAAATTTGTCATTCTACTTATTTACTATATTGCCATTAAATATTTAATTATTATATAGGTTAATTATTGAACAAAAATCTGCATTTTTTCCCTTCTTCTTCCCGTCCACTTCTTCCCTTCTTCTCTAAATTCTCCATTAAAACCCAAAATCCAAACCTTAAAACCCTAAGTCTCAACCAAATTTTTTCTTGGAAAAATTATAGCCCACCCTAAACTAAAGCCTAATTAGTAGAAAGCACTCAAGAAAACCAAAAAAAAAAATTGAGTTTGGGGCAAGAGGAATTTCAGCCAAGGTGGACCAAAAAGGAGCTTCAAGTTTTTGATTGATTAGAAGGTTGAATTAAAGTTGAGTGAAGCTAAGGAATAAGGTTAGTGCTAGAAATTCTCTTGGAATTTAAAATTTATGCAAGTTGATTTAGGGTTTGCTCAAATATGGAATTTTGTGTTGTGACTTGAATTTGATGATGTTGAGGTTGATTATTGACTATTAGAAGTGTTATAAATGTGAATTGAAGTTTGGAAGTTGGGTGAAATTGAAAATTGGGAGTGCTTATCTTATGCAGGAAATTTGGACCTATGAGTCCAGGGTATTGTTTGACCTATAACTGAGGTTGTGTGACTCCAATTGGTATGAGGCTAATTGGAGGTGAAACTAGACACATAATGGCACAACTTTGGTGAAGAAACCATGCCCAGAAAACCAAACCAACTTGACCAAAAGTTTTCCCTAATCCGGGTGACCTGCAATCTGCCTGGGCAAATGACCAAATGAACAGTATTTGATCATTTGGCCATAACTCAATGTAGCAAGGTCCAATTGACTTGAAATTTTACCAGCAACAAGTTGAGATATAGACCAACAACTTTCATGAAGAAATCTGACCCAAATTATGATCATAACCTAGTCAAATTGCCAACCAAACTTGAGTTACCAAATCTGGCAGAAACAATTTTACCCAGAATTTTGGGTTCTGCCCAATCCGGCCAGTTATGGTTTTTAGTACATAACTTGAACTACATAACTCCAAATGGAGTGATTCAAAAAAGGAAATTCAACTAGACAAAATAAGGAACAACTTTCATGTTGAACATTTTTCCAAATTCCCACTGCAAAAATGACAAATGGATCAGTAAAAACAAAGCATGAAAACTGAAAATTCTGCCCAATTAACATTAAGCTTGGAAATGGTATTGGCAACCAATACCAACAAATTTTGAATGCAAAATGTGGTATCTTGGAGAACTTAGGTTCAATAAATTTATTATGTATTAAAAAGTCAACAATTTGAGTGAATAGTAATGTGAATAGTAATATAAAGACACAAAGTATAATAACTAAATTGGAAGAGGAAATTAAGGTATGAAAATTGGAATCCATGAAACATTCATGGATTACTTGGAATAGAAATAGTAATTTACCTAAATGACTTAATAAATATTTAAGTTATGTGAGTATATGATTAAGATTGGTATTCCCCTTACACAAGTAATACCACTTGAATATGAAATGAAATTTAACTAGATGGATTGTTGAGTATAAATAGGATGAGGTTTATATTAGGATTTATGTTTCCATTACAAATAAGATAATAACACCTTGTATGAGTTATGAATTCATATAAATATTGTAATGAATAAATGAATCACATGAAAATATGAATGGAACATTAGTTTTCTTTATAAGAGAAAGGAAAAATGTTTTGAGTACAATGGTATATGAACACCATTGTTGTGAATTGTGATCAATATGAATGATGTAAGGAATGTATGAATAGTATGATGAATGTATAAATTATGAAATTTATCATGAAATAATAAAGTCATAAAACACAATATATTAATATTTAACGATATTATGTGCCCTTGTATTGCCTAGACATGTGTGTCAGATTGGATAGGTTGGCATGCCAATAGGGTATTGTTTTAGCAGTACTGCGAAAGGCTTTATGCCTGTATTCATGGCTTTATGCCCGTATTCATGGCTTTTATGTCCGTATTCATGGCTTTTATGCCCGATTATGTGTTATCATGGCTTTTTAGCCATACTGACTGCATACGTGGTTGACGTTCTGCGTCCCATGATATGACGGCCCAAGGCACCGCGGTGTCTAGTGCCAACGACCCGTTATCCAGTTTAGTCAGCCTGTCATAGGTTACTTGGGCAGTGAAATTTATTGAAATAAGTTAAGAATATTAGTAATTAAAAATATTAGAAATTAAATAAATGGGTAAGATGACCTAAAATAAATTAGAATAGTTATTTATTAGAAAGAATCGAAATGAACTAGACCGATATCAAAATTTACTTATTATGAAATAATCTGAGACAACCTAGCAAGTATAGAGAAAATGCTAAAAGATTAGCAAAGAAAATTATAACATAAATAAATATTGCAAATGTGACTTATATAATAATATAAGCATAAATTTATTATTTTCAGATCATTTTTTTTTGTACATTATTACTGTACATTGGCAAAATAAACACTTTCAGAGAAGACTAAATTAAGATAAAACATATTAAATTTTAGAAACCGCATGTGAAGTATAAATAAATCTTAATTATTTGAATTATGTTTTATTTCTATCTTTATTTATATATTATTGCACCACTAAGCAGCAATGCTTAGCGCGATGGAATTGTTTCCTTCGCGCAGGTACTGAAGCTAGAACCCAATGGACGTTTGATTGGGAATTTTGGGAGTTTTGATCTGCAGAGTGTCAAAGCTTGTCACCTCCTCAGCAATGCATGTAGATAGGGCCCATATAGATCATATTTTGTATTTTGTATAAAATGCCAGATATTGTATTATAATGTAAATTATGAACAGGTAATTAATAGGAATGCGATGTAAATTAATTAATTAGCTTTTTCATATGTTATTAATTTATATATCATGTAAATTATGAAATTTTGTAATTATTTTGTAAATTATGTAAATTAAGGAAATTTGAAAATTTTGCTTATGTAATTTGAGAATGTTTACATATGAATTGAGTATGAATGGAAATGCATGGATGAGATTTGAAATATGAAAAAAATTATGAGAATGATTGATGAGATAATTATGATTAGCATGGATAAGATTTTATTTTGGAAATATTATTGAATTTTAAACTGGTGAATATTGAAATACGCCAAACGATAATAAAATAGGGAAAAATCCACTGGTTTCTCCGTCGAAAAATAATTGATATTAAATTAAATGAATTCAAAATTATTTAGAAAAAATAAAGTAAGATAAGTTAGGGTGTTCCTGCACCGATTGTAGCATGCCTTGATCGGCTACACTGTAGTTGGGTGAGGGGTGTTACAGTCAAGGTCAGTCCCAGGGGCCCAGGCCACAGTTCACCCCTAGGAGAGGTCAGTCCACACCATCAGTGGGCAGCTCTCCAGGGACAGGGTTCAGGGGACCAGCCCCAGCATCTTCTGCATGTCCGCATTGCCTGAAGTGGCATAAGGGGGAGTGTTGGAGAGTAACGGGTGTCTGCTTAAGGTGTGGGTCAACAGAGCATCAGTTAAGGAACTGTCCACGCAGAACTGTTACAGCTGCTCCAATACAAGCAAACAGACCTGCTCCTGCACCTCAAAGAGGTAGAAAATCTGGTAAATCTGAGACAGTAGGACCATCACAGAGGCCTTTATCTGAGCCAGCAGAGAGGCCAGAGCACCTGCCAGAGCCTATGCCATAAGAGCTCAGGAGGAGCAAGATGCCCCGAATGTTATTAGGAGTATGTTCTCCCTCTACAATACATCTGTGCATGCATTGGTGGATCCAGGATCCACTCATTCATACATCTGTATCAACCTACCCGTAGAAAGGGGGATATTAGTAGGGGAGAGTGACCAAGACATCCTGGTCACTAATCCATTGAGCCACAGTGTAGTGGTGAATAAGGTGTGCAAAGGTTGCCCGTTAAGAATTCAGGAGTATGAATTCTTGGCAGACCTGATTGAGTTGCCTTTCTATGAGTTTGACGTGATTTTGAGAATGGACTGGATGTCACGTCATCAGGCAATGGTTGATTGTAAGTTGAAGAGGATTTCCTTGAAAACACCTGAGGGTAATGAGATCACAGTTGTGAGGGAAATGACAGATTTCTTGTCCAATGTCATTTCAGCCACAGTTGCAAGAAAACTGATGAGAAAAGGCTGTGAAGCCTACCTAGCACATGTGGTGGATACTAGGCAGGCTAAGCCAGATCTGTGTGACATACCCACAGTAAGAGACTTCCCAGATGTGTTCCCTGAAGAATTGCTTGGCTTGCCACCAGAAAGGGAAGTCGAATTTGCTATTGAGATACTGTCGGGTACATCACTAATCTTTATTGCTCCTTATAGGATGGCACCCACAAAATTAAAGGAGCTGAAAATCCAGTTACAGGAGTTACTGGATAAGGGGTTTATACACCCCAGTGTGTCACCATGGGGAGCTCCAATGCTGTTTGTGAAGAAGAAGGATGGGACTTTGAGGTTATGCATTGATTACCAGCAGTTGAATAAAATGACTGTGAAGAATAAGTATCCGTTGCCTAGAATTAATGATCTGTTTGATCAATTGAAGGGAGGAGGAGTATTTTCTAAAATTGATCTCAGATCAGGGTATCATCAGTTGAGAGTGAAGGATGCAGATGTGCCAAAGACTGCATTCAGGACCCGGTATGGGCATTATGAGTTTCTAGTGATGCCCTTTAGCCTAACAAATGCACTAGTAGCATTCATGGACCTTATGAACCGTATCTTTCATCTATATCTAGATCAGTTCGTAGTGGTCTTTATTGATGATATTTTGGTGTATTCCAAGATCAAGGAAGAACATGATGAGCATTTGAGAATTGTTCTGCAAACCCTGAGAGAAAAGAAGCTGTATGCTAAGTTGTCCAAGTGTGACTTCTGGTTGGATGAAATTGCATTCCTTGAACACATAGTGTTAGCAGATGGGATTAGAGTGGATCCCAATAAAATAGAAGCAGTGATGGAATGGAAGCCTCCCAGAAATACAATTGAGGTCAGAAGTTTCTTGGGGTTAGCTGGGTATTACAGAAGATTTGTGAAGGGATTTTCTTTAATAGTTGCTCTAATGGTCAAGTTGTTACACAAGAATGTCAGATTTGACTGAAATGACAAGTGTCAGTCCAGTTTTGAGAAGCTGAAGGCTATGTTGACAAAGGCACCAGTGTTAACACAGCCAGTGTCGGGAAAAGACTTTGTGGTCTACAGTGATGCCTCTCATAATGGGTTAGGGTGTGTATTGATGCAAGAGGAGAAGGTGGTCGCTTATGCTTCCAGGTAGCTAAGGCCACATGAACAAAATTACCCTACCCATGATCTAGAACTTGCAGCAATTATCTTCGCACTGAAGATATGGAGGCACTACTTGTATGGTGAAAAGTGCTACATTTACACAGACCATAAAAGTCTAAAATACTTGTCAACCCAGAAGGAGCTCAACCTTAGACAGAGGCGATGGATTGAGTTCCTGAAGGACTATGATTGTGTGATTGATTACCATCCTGGGAAGGCAAATGTAGTTGCTGATGCTTTGAGCAGAAAATCCATCACAGCTTTAAGATCATTGAATGCCCGTCTATCTTTGGCTCGAGATGGAGCTATTTTTGCTGAGTTGCAAGTGAGGCCAAATCTGCTACAACAGATTTTAGATGGGCAAAAGGTAGATGAGAAATTAATGACTACTGTGAGTAAAATCTCAGAAGGGAAAGCAACTGACTATGAGGTAAAAGCAGATGGGTGTCTATACTACCAAGGAAGAGTATGTGTACCAGATGATGGGGAATTGAAAGCCAGTATTCTGAAAGAGGCACACACCAGTATTTATGCTATGCACCCAGGAAGTACAAAAATTTATCATGACTTGAAGCTTCAGTATTAGTGGCCTGGTATGAAGAAGGACATAGCTGACTATGTGACTAAATGCTTGACATGTCAGCAAGTCAAGGCAGAACATCAAGTTCCATCGGGTTTGCTACAGCCTATACGCATACCTGAATGGAAGTGGGATTGGGTCACCATGGATTTTGTAAGTGGTCTACCTCTTACCCAGAGGAAGCAAGATGCAGTATGGGTGATAGTAGATAGATTGACGAAGTCAGCACACTTTCTGCCAGTTAGGACTGACTACTCACTAGAGAAGTTAGCAGAATTGTATATCAGTGAGATAGTTAGACTGCATGGAATTCCACTTTCCATCATATCTGATCGAAATCTAAGGTTTATATCGAGATTTTGGAAGAAGTTAAATGAATCCTTGGGTACACAACTCCACTTCAACACAACTTTCCATCCTCAGACGGATGGGCAATCCGAAAGGGTAATCCAAGTAAACAATTGAAACCAATTGAACTAATACAAATATTGAACTGAAATGATAATAATAGCATGAAATATATGTCAGGTTCTTGATGATATGCTGAGGAGTTGTGTCATTGAGTTTGAGGGAAGTTGGGATAGATACCTCCCACTGGCAGAATTTGCATACAACAATAGCTACCAAGCTAGTATCCAAATGGCCCCATATGAAGCACTGTATGGGAGGAAATGTAGAACTCCAGTGTGCTGGACTGAATTGAGTGAAGACAAACTGGCAGGGCCAGACCTGGTGAAACAGACTGAGGAGAAAGTAAAGCTAATCAAAGCCAATCTGAAGGTTGCCTCAGACAGACAGAAATCTTATGCCGACCTGAAGAGGAAAGAAATAGAATATGCAGTTAGCGACAAGGTGTTCCTCAAGGTGTCACCGTGGAAGAAGGTACTGAGGTTTGGAAGAATAGGTAAGTTAAGCCCTAGGTTCATTGGCCCATATGAAGTCATTGAACGTGTGGGTCTAGTGGCCTACAGGCTAGCTTTACCACTACAGCTGAACAAGATCCACAATGTGTTCCACGTGTCTATGCTAAGAAGATACCGCTCAGATCCTTCACATGTCATCTCCATAGAAGAAATTGAAGTACAACCGGATTTGACATATGAAGAAGAACCCATACGGATCCTGGCTTAGGAAGTGAAAGAGTTGAGGAATAAGCAGATTCCACTGGTGAAAGTGCTTTGGAGGCACCACAACACCGAGGAGGCAACTTGGGAAAGTGAAGAGATGATGAGGCAATAGTTCCTTCAACTGTTTGCATCAGGTAAATTTCGATGATGAAATTTAAATTAGAGGGGAAGAGTTATAACACTCTCCCTGTAGCAATTCCGTACATTCTACTGTTCCGGTGATCAGTGTCGGTCCGGACAGCTAGAACATCTGAAAAAATATTTAAACTAAAGTGAGGAACCATAATTAACTCAAATATTAATAAGAAAAATTTAGGAAAAATTTTAGAAATAAAATACAACCAACTTAAATGAGCCGGTGCTCTAGCGATGGGTAACCCAGTGGGAAGTTGCGGTTCTCGCAACTAGGAGCCCTAGACCAGGGAGAAAATTCATAAAATAATTTTTGGGACTCCAGAGAAGAGGCATTGAGGGTTCTATGGCATTAGAATGCCAAGAAAATGCTTAGAAAAATTTTTCAATCGGTACAGACAATTTTAGTCTGTTAAGCCAAACGGAAGGTATTTTGGTCATTTCACCTTCAGAGGTGATTTTTGGCCGACTTGTCCAGTTAAGTAAATAATTATTATGACATAAAATGTGAACAAATATTGCTAAAAATTAAATTGCAAATGAGTAGAGAAGAAAAGAAGAGAAAATGAGTTAAATGTGAATTTTTACCTTATTGCTTATGTCATTAAAACTCTCCCCACCAATCACAATTAAGCCAGCTTATTAAAAAGGGATAATTGAGACAAAAATAAACAAAAGCAATCAGAATTCATCTCCTTCACCCAAACCAGCCGAAACACCTTCCATACCCAAACCACCATTGAAAGCTTATCAAAGCTTCATAACTCACCTCATCCTACCTTGAAACCCTTACCTAGCTTCACAAAAAATTAACCTTGCAACTTGAACATTCTCTAGGCAGCCAAAAGAGGAAGAAAAAAGGAAGTTTGGGTAGCTTAAAATTCTACTCCAACAAGGTTAGTGTCCAACTCTTACTCCTTTTGTTTAATTCATGTTTAATGACATGAATTGTGTAGGAATTAGAAGAAAATAAAACAAACGTGTGTGTGTGTACACCTTACAAATTTCGGCAGCTAGGGTTAGTTAGGGTTTGATGATTTTGCTTGATAGCAAAATAGTTATGAGCAGCCTTTAGTAGTGGATAGGTGATTGAACATAGTTAAGTAAGTGAAATGCAAGAATTGTGCATGTATGAACATGAAAAAAATTGGACACTTGAACAATTCTAGGGTTTGCTCATGTGATGGTTTATTAACCTTCTAATGATCAATTAGTGACCATTTGAATGTGTGTAAGGAGGAAATGAAGTGAGTTGTGGCTTGGTATTTGAGTTTGGGTGAGCTGCCTTGGCTGACTTGCAGGACTGAGTGTGAGTCCAGCAAGTTTAGACAGCTATAAATGGAGTTGTAGAGGTTCAATTGGTGCAAGGCCAATTGGACATAAAACTAGACACATAATGACACCACTTTGGTGAAGAAACCCTACCCAGAAAACCAAACCAAGTTGACCTAAAAATTGCCCTAATCCGGGTGACTTGCATTTTGCCTGGGCAAAATGACCAAATGAACAGTGTTTATTCATTTGGTCATAACTCAGTGTAGAAAGGTCCAATTGACTTGAAATTTTACCAGCAGAAAGCTGAGACATAGACCTACAACTTTCATGAAGAAACCTAAACAAAAATTTGATCATAACATGTTCAAAAATTGACCTGCAGTCAATGCACAAAACACTGTAGATTTAATTCAATCCAAAAAATCTGGAAAGTTTGCAATTCGGCTAGTTATGGTGTTTAGGCCATAACTTGAGCTACAAAACTCCAAATAGAGTGATTCAAAAAATGAAATATAACTAGACACAATAAGGAACAACTTTCATGAAGACAATTTTATCAAATTCCTACTGTACAAATGACCAATGGAACAATGAACATAATGCTTGAAATCTGAAAATTGTGACTAACTAACACTAAGTTTAGAAATGGTATTGGCAACTAATACCAACAACTTTAGAATGCAAAATGTAGTATATTAGGAGTATTAGAATCAATGTACCTATTGTCTAAGCAAAAGTCAACATTTTAGTTGACTAATGAAATAAATAGTAACACTAAAACTTCAATTTTAAGAATTGTAAAATTTAAAAGTGTAACATGCCCTAATACACCTAGCAAGATTGATTTGGATAGGTTGGCATGCTAATAGGGTTCAGTTAGCAGTACTGCACATGGCATTATGCCATTCTGTGATTTTATGGCTTTTAGCCATTCTGACATTGTGCTGATATTTGGCCTTGTGCCTAATGTTATTACAGCTTATTAGCTGTTCTGTTGCACACCGGGAGATACATATGTGAGCGATGGTGTGACGGTCCGATGTACTTGATACTCAGTGCCAGTTTACCTGTTTATCCAGTCCAGTCATCCAGTATAGGTTACTTGGGCAACCAAGAATGAAAGTGGATTAATTTAATAAAATAATGAATATAACAAGTACAAAATAAATAAGACTACAAATAATTATCGAAAAATTGTCTGCATAAGACATCAAAACATTCACTGCATATTTATTTTCTATTATTTCTTTTTATTCGATTATTGGCACCACTAAACATTATTACTTAGCGCGTTGTTTTTTGCTACGCATAGGTTCTGGAGAGACCGATAAAGAGCCCAGTAGACCACAGACTGGATGAGACCCTCTGCAGCTCTGCATAGTATCCGTGTCACCTCACCGTCTTCAGTGCATTGGTAGGACACTAGATTTCATTTTGATATTTTGTAATTAACTTTTATTTTTTCATATGTAATTGAGACTTATGTAATGTATTTTGATATTAATATAAATAGTAAAAATTGTGTTTATGAATGAAAAATTAAATATTTATTTATGACTTGTATATGAATATCATATGAAATGAATAAATTAAAAATGAAAATGTTGTTGAAAAATATTGAGATTTTATTAATGAAATGGGATTTGGAAATGATTGAAAACATATTGAAAGTGTTTTTCACATGTTTCAAAGAACTATTTTCTCCATTTTTAATCGATACTCTGCCAGATTTTCTATAAAATTTGCGAAACCTTAAATAAATTTATGATTTTAATAAATGACTGAAATGAATTATATTTTACAAATTATACTTCACAACTATAAAAAAAAAATAAATTAAGAAAAATAAAAATGATTGAATTAAAATAAGATATTCCAGTACACTGTGTGACATATCTTGCTCGACTACACTGTAGACAGGTAAGAGGTGTCACAAACTCAAAAGGGTTTTAGGCTCCATTAATCAAAAGTTATGTGAAAACTCGTAGAGACAATTATGTTTATGAATTAGTGTGGCGAAAAATGCCAAAACAGCAGCTGATGAAGTAATGTTTCGCATGGAAGATTATCATCCTAACTAATTTGTTCTCTAAGTACCAAATCACAAACAAAATGTTAATCTTCTGAGTTAATAACAACACAGCATAGAAATGGATGGCAAAGCGAAATTTCCCCCATAATTACAAAAAGGAAGCCATGCTCAGCGGATGTTCCAACAATCTCATGCAAACATCCAACATTTCAGCACCAGAAATTCTTTTCAAAATGACGATGATAATCTCAAAGTTGAATCTTTAATATAAGCTGCACTGCACATGTTCTGACCAGGCCACATCTGCACATGTTTTGGCCATGCCAGGTTCCATTACAAATTCATCTCAATGAAGCAGTCTCCACATGGCGCCAAATGATTAGGAGTTCAGAACCAATTTGAAACACTGAAGTCCCGCAGCTTGCTGAGATGCTTCTCCATGTCTTGTCTAGTCTTGGTCCATTCTTCTCTCTCTATTACCGTGGTTGGATCATCTCTTTCACTCTAAAATCATTCAGAGGAAATCAGTCAGGCAATGCATAACAGATATACTTACATTGAGAGATTTACACAGTGATAGTCACCGCATGAACTATTTTGAAGGAGGTCCCATTATCACGTATTACAAGCAAGTCACTCTTCCTATCCCTATTTCTTCCTCCAGGAACCGTAACCTAGGCACATCAATGATAACATGTGGTCAAAACAAAATAGTGTACAATTGTGAACAAATTATACTGTCATCATGATACTCAAATTACATGAGCAAACATAAGTCTATAAAGTTTTTGAAACAGAATCAGATACAATTGGGTATTGCATAGTGTTGTTAAACCCGGACAGACTCGAACAGATAGTTTGACCATAATGCCAGGAAATGTCCTTGTGGAACCCCCCAAGTTGGGGGCAGGCAAATGAGGCTAAAGGGTGAGGCTACATCACTTACTAAGGAAATTTTCATCACAACCCATAAATTCTTCTCTTAACTCTCCGGACATTTCTGTTACATAGGTTGTAAACATTTTATTGAAAGCCTTTTGTATATATTTTCCATAATATACAATATACAAAGTTGAACAAATGAATCTATTTTTGAAAGCATAGGTATTAAAAAATACGACTGCAAAATCAGTGTGATTCATCAGAATCAGAATGGCTAATTTGATAGAGGAAAAGATTATAATTAGATAAAAAAAAAAGACTTAATAATTAAATTAATTACCACTACTTTTGCTCTGGTTATTGACTTTGTTTTGGAATCAATAACATATATCTCCTCAAAATCTAGCACAAATTCCGGGTCACCTAATCTTCGGTTCCTGTAGTGCTTTGTCAAGAAAACCTGCAACAGAAAGTCAAATTGATGATGTTCTTGCATTAAGAACATTGAATCACTGAGAAAAAATAGCAACCCTTTAATCTGCTGATACACTGATGCTAGTTCAGAAATGATAACCAATTTCAGACACGACACTAATTGATACAACTGAAATATTTTGGGAAGCATAATGCCACTATTAACAAATAACAATCTGCTGATACAATGATGCTAGTTCAGAAATGATAACCAATTTCAGACACGACACTAATTGATACAAATTGAAATATTTCGGAGAGCATAATGACACTATCAACAAATATGTCCAAAATATTTGACATAGTCAAAACTTCCGCATTTTAGCACCATATACTATATATCACACTACAGATATTACATTTGTCTCCAAAAGTAAGAAACATGGTGCAGACATAAACAACAATCAAAATCAATCTCAATATGTGATAATTTTATATCGAACTCCATAATTGAATACAATTTCTCTTCACGTACATTTGATCTCCAATTAAGCAGATTAGAATTCTTTAAATAATTGCAGCAATTAACATTATTGTTATATTCAACATATATCATATCTTAAGCTAACAACGTCAATTCTTATGGCGCAAATTCAGTGTTATTAAGGCAAGAGGTGATATTAAAGTGATAGGGTACCCTATGGCCCTAGGCGAGAGGCGTGATGCGGGCCTTTTTGAAGTGAGGCTCCATAGCGCACACACACACACACACACACACACACACACACACACACATAAAAATATCATACTTTTAACCAGTTTAACAAGTAAAATGCCATATTGAAAAGAAAAAAAAACCATATTATTTGTAGTGCATTACATGTAACATAAGAGAAATAGAAAGCAAAAAATAATAATGTTATAGAAAGGAAATAAAATTTAAAGAAAGATTGATTAACTCTACTTTATTAGGGTTTAGAGCAAGTGTTTGACGAAAAAGGCACTGTGAACTCTTTAATAGATAGGATTTATATAGGCTAGTTTTTACCAGCCGTCTCTCAACTTTTGAAATTATTACACTTTCATCCTCCATCTTTAGTTTGTTACCATAAAATCTCTCAACTTCAGAATTAGTTACACTTTAGTCCCTTAACTTTTGAAATTGTTACACTTCTATCTTCCATTTTCAGTTTGTTATCATAAAATCTCTCAATTTTTGAATTTATTACACTTCAGTCCCTCAACTTTTTGAATCGAGTATTGTCCACAACAAATTCGAAAAGCAATAGGAAAACTCGTTGAAGGAATAACAAACAAATAAGTAATCGACAAGAAAAGGAACCATAAAAAATTATTTTCAGGATTTTTCTTTTCAGTTTTAAAAGAGAGGAAGTAGATAATGATTTACTTTTTATTTTCGTCGAGATAGAGGACATAGAGGGAGAGCAATAAGAGAGAGCATGGGGAGGATTAGAGAGAGAGAGAGAGAGAGAGAGAGAGAGAGAGAGAGAGAATGAGGAGAGAGGGGGATATGAATTTCATATGTAAAGTGTAACAAATTCCAAAATTGAGAGATCTTATGGTAACAAACTAAAGATAGAGGATGAAGTGTAACAACTTCAAAAGTTGAGGGATTTTATGGTAACAAACTAAAAATGTTGGACGGAAGTGCAACAATTTCAAAAGTTGAGGGATGGATGATAAAAATTAGCTGATTTATATAGAACCAAAAAAAAATTACATATGTGAAAAGTAATATTCTAGCATAATCGGATCCTATATTATAGCAAAAAACAGAGAATGTTAAATATATGCTGTTAAAATCTCTAAAATCTTTTCTATTTATTTTTGTTCCCTATTTGAGGAATAGTTGACTTAAGAATTCACTAGCTATATAATCACTTGGCTGCATAATCCCTGATTTAGATCCTAATTTGTTGTAATCCCTTATTAGTTTTTTTTTTCCTTGTTTAGTTAGGTCTTCTTGGTGTATAAATTCTTCTTGTACTTGTAACTTGAAAACAAAAAAAAGAAAGGAAAACAATATAGTTTTGTTCATTTACAATTAGCCTAAATTAGTGTGATTGCCTAAGTTTTAGGAGAGGATTAAGCTATTAGCGTAGATTTAGTTCTTAATTTGTTGTAATCCCTAGCGTTACATGAAGAAATAACCTTTTAATCTGTTGCTGTGTAAAAAACAAATAAAAAAAAGAAGTAAACATTATATGAAAAAGGCATTGCCTCTCGCCTAGTGCCTTTCTCTTTGGGGTGCTTATCTCATGCAATCCAGGCCAGGTGCAGCTAGATGAGGTGCTAGAGGTTGCATCACCCTGCCCGGTGCCTTGATGCGCCTTTAACAAAATTGCTCAAATTGAAACAAAAGTTGCTAGTATGAGGTCGTTATTTGAATTTCTTGGTTTTCCCTTTAGGCTCAAGTGTTCTTTTGCAACCACTGCTTTACTGGTTGCCCTATTTTTCTGTCAATATACTATCTAAGGATATGCACTGTGCTCATTCCTTTATGCATATATATCTCTTCTCACAAAGTTTTTTAAAAAATTAGTTTCCTAGTTATAATTGTTTTTCCTTCTAATTTCCACTTAGTAATTAACAAAAACATTTCTAGTTATTAAGTTGAATCTGAAACATAGAAGACCACAATATGCTTCATGTAATTTTTAAGGGAAAGGCACAAAGGCCAACATAAAACTAGGGTGAGACGTAGTCTTATGCCTCTAAACCTCCAAAAAACCTCAATCTTCTGTACCAAAGAAGAGGTTTCGTAGGCATACAAGACTGGAAGACCAAGCAGGGTTCAAGTTGCCAATATTATGTGTTGATAACAAAAATACTTCAGAAAAATTTGGGTAACGAAAATTTATCCTAGGAATTACTGGACTCTTTCATAGAAGCTGTTTATTCACCACTCCAAAATGATTACTCAACTCCATGTCGAAACAAGAATAGAAGTCCACAGAAGTTGCTAATTTTTGCAGATGTTGGGATAAATGCATTAATGCAATAACCAGCCTATTAGCAATGTTCTGAGTTCAAAGTAAGGGCTGTTCTTAGCCCATCAATCTCCATATTTCAATAAAAATATCAAAGTTTAAATTACACAGTATTGTTGTATATGTATTTTATTATTAGCATAGGGAGGGAAAGGGAGAAAAAGTCAAATGATTCTTGCAACACACCACTACATGCGAATATAGATGGCATATATCAACAAATAAATCACTCATACCTTCAAAATCTCTCGCTCAGATTTATACATAGGATCTCGTGGTGCATCGATGGGCGGTTCTGTTACATTGTAACGTCCATAATCACTTATTGCACAGCGAATGTACTGCAATATTTCCATTAAAGAAACAACAGCCATAAACATGCGATAGAAATAATGATTAGCTCATGACAGGTAAACTTCACTATTTTATCAAGAAAAGGGGCTTTAGTAAACTGCTACCATGTTAATAAACAGACAATATATCATACATGAAAATTTACCATGTCCACTCATTCCCTATTGTCTATTCCAAGAATGACCTAATAATAAGACACTTCTTATATCAAAGACATCGATTGTGCTGTTATGCCACTTAACTGCTAACATTGCTAAAAATGCAGGAAGTATTTCTGCCAACAATCAAAAAGTGCCCTTGTTTCTTAATATGCATCTATTTCAAGGAGTAAGTGTGATCTTAATATCCATAATCACCTTACCATTCAAGAATCAACATGCATATATCAAAACTTGCCCTTTATTAAAGCTATAAGCAACGAAAGTTTCCCTTATTATACAATATAAATTGTTTATCTCTGTGCTCTTGACGTATAACACATTTCCCCAACAACATATTATATCACCTTTTGTGGCATTGGTGCGAGAACCCTTGGAATAGCATAAATATCAGTATCCGGTGGAGTAACATACATCTACAGCCAACAGGAAAAAGAAGGAAAAAAAAAAAAATTAAAACGAATAAACCCAGAAAACAAAATCAACAACAATGCAGAGATAAACACCGAAATTATAACAGCAATCAAAACCAGAGCTCCACCTTACCTCTCTAAAATCATAAACATCATTATCTGGGTCAGGCGGCTTCCTTATGAAGAAATCACAATCCATCAAGCTAATTTTATGAAACTCCTCCTCATCAATCCGGTAATCAACAATCTTTTCGGAATCCCACCCCAGCGTGGAGACGAAACTCTTGCTATCCACCATGGCAATGACCTCATCTCCACCCGCATCCGCTGCAACAGCAGCTGAGGGGTCATAATCGAGGTCGTAGTCTTTCTTATTGTCCACCTCCTCCACTTCTTCCTCGTCCATGTCGTAGTCGTCGGGCCCAACTTCATCTGCGTCGCCTTCGTCGGCCTTGGGAATAAATGTAGTTGGGGATCTGAAACGTTTGGGGAAATGATACGAAATGGGTTTGAACTTGGAGGACGTGAAGAATGGGACAGTGGTGGCGTTGGTGGTGATTAAGCTTGATGGTTTAGTGGTGAGCTGTGGTGGAGAGAAGAGGTGCAGAGTGGTGGCGGTGGGCATGGCGTGGCAAAGTTTGGGAGGTGAGAGAGAAGTCAAATGCCGAGTAAAGTTTTAAGTTTGGGGTTTTGGATTGGGTTTTGGCGGTTGGAATCACGTGCAAGGGAACGTTTAGGAATAATTTGTAATTGGTGAGGTGTCAGTTTATGAGTGGGCAGTGATGTGGGTAGGTATTAATCGGACCTGAGGCTAAAAAGGACTAGGCTCAAATCCCGGGTCGGGCTAAAGAAGGGAAAATAGTCACAGCTGGGCAAGACCAACCCGCCCCTTTCCTTTCCCTCCCTCAAATTTTCTCACGAAGGAAAACGCAAGAAAATGGAAACAGAAAATTTACTTTTCCAGTTAAACCCCTGATAACGGTTTTCTCATACCGCTCAGCTCTCTCTTTGGTTCTCTTTTTCTTCAAAAACACGCTCTCCCCACCTCTCTCTCAATAAATATATAGGGTTTTCCTAAATTCCTCCTCTCTATGTCTGCCAAATCTTAAATTCTTGAATTCTCAATTCCATACCCTAGAACTGTGAGCCGGCAAATGGAGGAACGGAATAGTGGTGGTGCTGGGGGGGAATCGTCGTCAAGGATAACGCCTTCATATGTGAAATTAGGAGACAGGCAAATATTCACGGTGGAGCTTCGACCCGGTGAGACAACATTCGTGTCATGGAAGAAGCTCGTGAAAGACGCAAATAAGGTCAATAGTAGATCCGCGCCTGCTCCGGACCCTCCTCCCGCCAACGCTCACCCCAATCTTGAGGCTCGCCTTGCTCCTGTAAGCCCATCCAATCTGATATGCATGTGTATATGACTATATGCACATATGTCTATTGGTTTGTTCGTCTTAATTATCGGTAAAGTTGTAATGTTGAATGAACTGTAGTTCGTTGGTGGTGCCTTAAGCTGTATTACTTAATTGTAGGCATTTTTGAGTTGGTAAGTTTTGTTTTGATGCTGAGAAAATGCAGGGAACGAAAGAAAAATGAATAGGACGACCAAATGGTGTACTTTGTTGGAGTATATGTACTCTTGTTTGTGACTTGTGAGCGTTGTTGTACATGGTAGTCAAATTAGTTTTATTCTGTGTGAATTCTTAGTTGTGCTTGGCATTCATTAGGGACAACCAGCTGAAAATGAAGAGAAGGATACACCTGCTCCAAATCGTTTCAGTGCTGTGATTGAGAAGATTGAACGCCTTTATATGGTTTGTTATACTTAGTCTCATGCATATTGTTTCCCTGTGCCTTTAATTGTAGTTGTTGTGTAAGGAACGAAGCAGTGTAATTTGAATTGCATGTGCTTACATGACTGAATCCTTACAGGGTAAGGATAGTAGTGATGAGGAAGATCTAAAGGATGTTCCTGATGATGATCAATATGACACAGATGACTCCTTTATTGATGATGCTGAGCTGGTTGGTGTCTCAATATGTTGCTTCTATATTTTGTTCTTTTGTATATTTGTATTTTTGCAGCTGTAATGTACAGTGACGCTATTGTTTAAAAAGATTTAGATTGGTTCACAATATTTTTTAAAAACATTTATGCAGGATGAATATTTTGAAGTGGATAATTCAGCAATAAAACACAATGGATTTTTTGTTAACAGGGGAAAGCTAGAACGCTTGTAAGTTATCTTTCAACCATTCATTTGATTGGATAATAGCTCTAGCTGCTTCTTTATGGTTGTTAGCCTTCGGTTTCGTCCAAAACCATTTAGAGTTGAGTCTTCTATTTTTTAATGGTAACAATTAATGTTTAGAGACTTCTGATTAAAATCTTGCTGCATATGGATCCTTCCGGTCTCTCCATCTGTTTTTTGGTGAAAGGCAGTATTATGTGTGCCAGAATTGTACTATAGCAACAGAGTAATATCTTATGTTCTTTATTTCTTTTGCCTAAATATGCATAAAGTCTGGTCAATGGTCAATTGGACATCATTGCTTTCAATCTTCTTTGAATCCAAATTGTGTGTGTGGTAGTGATAGGCTCTGGGAATCCATAAATTTGAAGAAATTCTTTGAGCAGTTACCTTTCCCTCCAAACCTGAAAAAGTAGTAATAAAACTTTGACACAACGATCAAACACATCTAAAATCAAACCTGAGTTTGTGAAATTGGTCTTGTGTCCTTGTAGATCTTTGTTTCCACATTAGTGCACTAGCATCATCAAATGTTCTTGCTATTTTCTATCTGATTATGCAAATTCCATGATTTTGTTCCTAGTTGATTTTTGGTTTAAGAGGTAGTTTTGAATTTTCAGTTGTCAATGTGATCTGCAAAGCCATCATTATTGATTATTTTTTTATGGTTCCTATAGTAAATCAATGTCTTGGTGACATCAACTCCTTCGCTAACTTCTGCTTCTGAACGTATATGTCTACTCTTGGTTACAATTCTATTATTAATGTTGGTTTTGCAGCACAGATGCTTTTTATCTGATCTATTTTAAGAGTGAAGTCATATTTGCATGTTTCTGTTTATGTAGTTGGATTAGTCTTTAGAATCTCTGTTTACTGAGTTGGTTGTTTCCATTTTGCAAGAAGTGAATCTACTGTTGTACCTAACCAACAAGCAAAGAAAAGACGAAGAAAGGATTTAACCAAGGCCCCTGGTGAGAGTGATGATGGCCGTACATCAAATAAACATGTTAAGCTGGGTAAGCCAGCAGCTGGGAATATAGCATTGCCACTTGGAAAGAATTCTTCTAATCCCTCTCAAATTTTGGTTGGGATAAGTGAACACAATGAGGATGTGAGGTCTCAGAATCTATCATATACACCTGAAATTTCTTCTAAGAAGAAATCTGCTGAAACTAAAATAAATTTGGATCCATCTTCATTGATAAAATTTTCAAATGGTGATACTTCTATATCTTTAGCAGAGGCTAAGGATATAGAAAATCCAAAGACTGGAGGCCTCCTAGCAAAGAACCTGACAAACAAATCGAAAGATGCGGGTGGATCCTTGGATGTTTCACATCAGAAATATCATGATAAAAGTGCTTACTCACAATCCAAGTTGCAATCTGCAAAGTCAATAACCAGTGTTGATGAACTTGAACTATCAGTTAGATCAAAAGAAAAGAATGGAGTCCGTGAGCTGCCTGATCTTAATATGCCAGATGCTAAGATGTCCATGCAAGTAACAGTAAGTGCTCTTAAATTTCTTTCATTTTCTTTTTGCATTGACAGATTGTTAGCTTGAACACAATGCCATGCATTGCTATTCTGCAAAATCTGGACTCAAGGAATTTTGAATTCACTGTATAAAACATACACATGCATATCTGTTAGAGTAGAAAATCAGTTTTGAAAAGACAAGAATGAAAGTTGGTTTTGAAAAGACAAGAACTACTATGTGCATTTGAAAGTAATCCTCAAATCATATAGTTCTAATATATGCTAACATGGGTTCATTGCCCTCTTTATTGTCACCATTTGATGGTGAATGTTATTTTGTCCAGAAACCTTCTCATGTCCACAAAAAGGATGGTTCTAGTGTTAGACCCAAAAGTTCAACGCTGGAAAATGCCATAAGGGAATTGGAGAAGATGGTTGCTGAATGTAAGCTCCAAAATTCTTGTAGAACTTCTGTTCCTAGTAATCTGTGAAACTTTCTTGTAAATTCTAAATGGTTTTAAATTGCGGTCGCTGTCACAGTTGCGGATAATGGAAACAAGCCTTTAAGGGCTGTAACATAACGATAACAGTCAGGCACGAAGCAAAGTTTTTTGAAAAATTTGTAAAGTTCATAAAATAAGTAGAGATTGGTGGATACAAGTAAAACTAAGATATACAACTATATAATAAGTATAAATACATCAAACTAAATGTTATTTTATAATTAACAATGTATTTTAGCAAAATAATTCTGAAAAATCGTTCAAATTAGAAAAAAAGCCCTATAGATTGAGCAAACTATGTTTCATATTATTAATTTACAACAAATCTAACATTAAAAGAAATTTTCTTCAATAAATATGCAATGCAAGAATTAGTTGTGGAAAATAGAGATATTTATGATGATATTAACTTAAAAAAGAATAAGGGAGAGATTTGTAGAAAGAAGGAGAAGTTTAGGTGAAATTTGGAGAGAAAACGTGATAGACATAGTGGCTGGAAAAAAAAAAAAAACCGTCTACATGTGTTTTTTATTAGACAAATTATTGAGGTAACGCCGCTACCATTACTTAATGGTAAGTAATAACTGTTACTATTAAGTAATGGTGGTAATAGCTGTTACTAATGTAACTCAGAATCTATCTTTAAACAATGGGGTAACTATGTTTTTAAGTAATGGCTGTTATATTACGTAATGACCATTATTTAAATATTTTTTAGCTTACCGTTACTGTTACCACCGTTATTAGTAGATTTTTAAATTTGTAATCGTAAAAGCCATTACGACTTTTATTTAAAGGTAACGACCGTTGTTCAAAAGTAATGGCCATTACGGTTGTTATTCAAAGGTAATGTTGTTACTGAAAATTAAGTAACGGTTGTAACAGCCGTTACTTTTTCAGCTAAGAATTCTAGCTTCTTTTTTTTTTTTTAACCTCTTTCATGTGAAATGCAATAGAGAAAATCCTTTTTTTGGGGGGGAAAAATTATTTTGTCTCATTCATTTTAGCACCTTTTCGTTTTCTCTTTAGGCAACTAAGCCACTCTCTCAATTTTTTCTCAATTTTCTCAACACACACCGAACTCAAATGAAATCCTTCATTTCTCTACTAATTTTTAAGCTCAAGAGCATAGATCATCAAATAAATAAGGTAATTTTAAAGTGAAGGAGATTAAAAGGTGAGTTATTGTTATACTTTTTTTTTTTTCTAATTTTTAGCTATTTTTGAATATTTTTAGATAAATATATAAATAATTAGAAAATAATATTAAAGAAAGTTTTAGACTTTAATAATATTTGCTAAGAATAAATTTAGGTTTTGGCAAGATAAAATTTAAGAAAAATAAATAATCATGAAATTAACTCTTGAGATTAATTTTCATAAATTAAATAGTAAGCTTACAACCTAATTACATAAGTTTATAACCTAAACTAATGATCAAAGCTCCCAGTCCTAGGATCAAAGTCAAGATAATCAAGAATCTCCTAGACAATCATTTTTGTGGTAATAAGGTTAGTTATTTACTATCTTCCTAGTTATTTTGGTTTTAAATTGATTAATACTATTGATATATAAGAATGGTGGATTTAATGTCTTTATTTGATATATTTGTGTGTATTATTTAGTTGTATATCTTAGTTGAATAATATCTTTGAATGTTTATTCATTTTATGAATTTTACAAATTTTCCAAAAAAATTTGCGTATCGACAGGCTGTTTACCTTTACGTTACTATCATTACAGGCTTTTTTCCATTACTTGCGACCGTGACCGCGATTTAAAACCATGGGGGTAAGGGGTAACGACCCCTTAAAAAATCTATAAATACATTTAAAGCCAAATTTCTAATTTCTTTCTTTTGTAAAATGTCACAGCAAGGCCACCAGTTTTGGAAAATCAAGAGGCTGATACCTCTTCCCAGGCAATTAAGAGGAGATTGCCTAGAGAAATAAAGCTGAAGCTTGCTAAAGTTGCTAGACTAGCGGTACTGTAGATTACTAACACTTTCATATTTTTTAGTCCTTCATTTTGTGCTCTGATAAAATTTCTTTTCTCATAGTCTCAGCTGTTTGTTTTGATTGTTATAATTGAGCCCTTAACCCATGTTTGGATATAGGGAAAGTGGTAGGGAAGGAAAATAAGTTGTGGAAAATAAGGGAGAATTCTCACTTTCCTTTGTTTGGAAAGGGAAGGGAAAATAGGAGGAGGAAGGAAGGAAAATAATAGGTTATTTACCCTATTATTTTCTCTCCAATTTGCAGAGAAGATAATAAAAGTGGAGGAATTTTGCATTGAAATTTGTGCAAATATATATATAGCATTTATTTAATTTTTTATTTGTGTCTTTATTAAGTAAACTGGTAAATACAATTTATAAAGCAAGGGTAAAGTAGTAATTTTAACTATTTTTTCTTTCATTCATTCTTTTTTCAAACAAGGGAAAATAAATTTATTTTCCTTTCATCCAAACACAAAAGGAGACAATAAAGGAGAGAAAATAAAAATATTTTTCCCTATGTTATTTTCCTTCCCCTCCCATAAATTATCCAAATAGAGTGTTAAGGAAATGTAAGAATTTTTAAATCGTAATGGTTGCAGCAGGCTAGCCAGGGGAAAGTATCAAAGGAGTTGCTCAATCGCCTTATGAGCATTCTTGGTCACTTAATACAGCTCAGAACACTCAAGGTACCTTTTTGTAGAAAAATGAAGATATAATTCTCCACTGCTTTTACATCAGTTCTCTTTCTCTCTCTCTCTACTGTCTGAATTCTCATATTGCTTCAACCAGCTGGATGTAGTTGGTTCTTTTGGATATAGCATTTTATTTGCACTTTGCAATTTGATAGTTCTCTTTATTTTTTCTTCCTTACTCTTTTGGATGTACAAGTGCATTTTTGGCAATTCTCTTTATTTTGTTTCCTTTCTTATTTTCTTTACCAAAGAGTGTAGAATGGAATCTGGAAACCAGTTCAAGTAACAGTTTTTACCGACAATGAAATGATCTTAAATGTTTTCTATGAGAATCTTTGACAATGGGCTATTGATTTGTTCACATTATTTTTCAAATTTGTGAACTCATTAAGATAATTGTTCGAGTAAAATGAGCAATATTAAGGCAATTGTTTGTATAACTCTAATTTCAGCTTATTTGTATATTGGCTCTTGAATCACATAACCCAATCTTCTGATATTTGGATGATGTTACTGTGGTCTATTAGACCAATTATGTTTCTGTAACAGAATTGTGATGGTCTTAATGAAACATTAGAAATGTTGTTCGTTTAATTGAAAATGAAGTTCTTATCATTGATGTTGCGTTTTATTCATTGAAAATAAAGTTTTATTGTTGGTATTATTTTTAGTTCATTGTACTGTGCATGTGTAATGAATTTGCCTGTGTTTGTGGCTTATATAAAATATTTTACCATAACATGAGGCTATCTGTTTTTGTTGCAGAGAAACTTAAAAGTAATGATTAACATGAGCTTGTCTGCAAAGCAGGAGAAAGATGATAAGTTCCAACAAATAAAGAAAGAAGTTGCTGAGATGATTAAGATATGTGTCCCATCTTCAGAGTCCAAGGTTGGTTGAATCTTATCCTTCTCTCTCTTTCTGTCTCTCACAGTGGTATTGGCATTGAAGAGAGTAGTTGTGCAGGACCTTCAGGTAACATGGACAAAATTTAACTGGAAATCAATGGTGGATGAAACCACACCCTCCTCCCCGCGGCCCCCTCCCGTCCTTCTCTCTCCTTCCTTTTTTCATTTTGGTCATTCTTTTTCTGTCTAATGCTTCAGTTGGAATCGGCTTTGTTAGAGAGCTTTTTTGTTCTGATGAGTTCAGTGATCTACCTGAATGTTTTTCTTTATTCTGATGATTTTAGTGAGCTACCTGATTTGTTAAGCTGACAGCCTTTTGGTTTCTGTCTTGATCTGAGTTTTTCTGTAGCCAACAGTGTCTGGTGCTTATGAACTATCTTAAATGTTGAAGGGCTGATTCTGTACCACATGCTGATCCATTTATTAGTTTTGAATCTTAATATAACTGATAAGAAGTTAATTGATTATTATTGGCATCTTAGTTATGAAAGTCTGAATTATTTATCATCATTTTCCCAGACATTGGAGCAACAAGCTGGAGCATCTGGTGATTTGCAAGAAATTGCTTCCGAGGAAAAAGGAGCTCTTAAAAGAAAATTTAGCATGGATGCTGTTTTGGAGGACAAAATTTGTGATCTTTATGACCTCTTTGTTGATGTACCAGTGCCCATTCTTGAAAAATTCTTATTTATCTGTGGGGAAATCTATTTTCATAATTATCTCATTCTTTAACCTTTGCCTGTTGATGATTTTAGGGACTGGATGAAGATGCTGGCCCACAAGTCAGAAAGTTGTATCTAGAGGTATGTTTTGTTTTTCTTAGTATCTTACGAGTTGATAAATTGAAATGGAATGGTGCGAGTGACTCCTTCCTCTTGTCCTCTCCATGCTGAAACTTTTGCTACTAATTTATTGTTGCTATTGTTCAGATGTGGTCCAAGCTTTGTCTTTCTCTCCCACTCACTTAGTCTGACCAGTCTGTGTTATTCTATTAAAGCCATTTTCCCTTTAAGGCCCACCAATTACCTAGTTCTTTGCCCTTCTTCCTTTCCTACTTCCAGAAAGGAGAAAAAAAAGTTCAAATGTTCTTAATTTTTTGATATGCATCCATGATTCAGCTTGCACAATTGTGGCCAAGGGGTTTCATGGACAATCATGGGATCAAGCGTGCAATTTGTAGGGCAAAAGAGAGACGGAGGTCCTTGTACAGCAGACATAAGGTACATATGTTCACTCATCCACCCACTTCTCCTTTTACCCTTGTCTTGGGTGAATGTTCATTCTATTATAATTGCTGGATGGATAGTGACAAGACATGTATGTATGGAACATTTAAATTTTCACACTAAATACTCTCCTTTAATATGTAGGTGCTGATTGTGTTGATCGACTTTAAGTAGAATCCTTTAAATATCTATTGGCTATGGTATAGTGAATGGTGATTTGTTCAAGTTCTTTTCATTTAAGTATTGCAGAAAATTATATCTGCCTTGTTTTGATAGCAGTTGCTCTAAGGTAGAATCAAATTGTCAAAGATGGGTCTTAGTATGAGGAAATAATTAAGATGAACCAGGAATGAAGTGTCTTACATCAGTGAGATGTCTATGCCATCTATTGGTACTGCTCCCTGTTATGACTAAGGAGTAAGTAGTTAGCAAGTGAAGGGATGTATAAGATTCAATAGAGAGGGAGGAAGTAGTTATAGAACTATTATGGATTCTGTTATAATCAGTTTTGTGTGTCTATCACAGTTACCAAAAGTAGACTGAGTATAAAATGAAGGAATAGAACCTTTATTTCTCATTCAAGAATCAAAAACAAGAATTATCTCTCTTCTTCTTCTTATCCATATTCTCTCTAAATTTTCTCCCCTTTCTGTTTCTTTTATCAATCTAGTCTGTTTCTATTTCTTTCTCTTCCTATTTCTCTGTTTCAAAGTGCATTACAGGTCTGATACGTAACACTCCCATTGGTATTGTTGGTGTTATTCGAATCACTTGCATGCTATTTAATGTTGAAAAATTTCATGATTGTTAGGACCATTAAGCTCTTTATTAAACATCCTGAAATGCCATTTGTCTTCTGTTTTTCTCTGGCGACATTGCTTGAAGGTACTGGTGCCTGGTTTTTACATCTTTTATTAATTGTTTTAGGATCAGGAAAAGATTAAGAGAAAAAAGATGCTGGCACCTAGATTGGATGAGACCGCTCGAGTTGAGGCTGGTTCAGTCGCTCAGCAACAATATATGCGAGAGAGGTTGCCTACTGATACAAGTGGTCCTGTTTTGGCTTTAGCTAGCAAGCCAGTGCCTAATTCATCAACAGCAGCTGTTCGAGCACCAAGTCCTTCAATGAACGCACCAAACTTGGACAGGCTAAAACAAGAGAAGCCAAAAGGAAGTTCAAGCAGTCCCATTGACGAGGCAAAGATGGTAGTAGATGGTGCATTGACAAAGAAAAAGGTAAAGAGGAAGTCTGAACAGGAATCGAATGAGACTCATTTTCGGTCTGAGAAATTGCAATCCCAATCTAGTGAAGAAAAACACAAGTCCCTTAAGCAAGCTTCGGTTCTTCCCCAAAAGCTAAACCTTCAGTTTACCACTTCGAGTTTCGAACAGTCTAGCTGACGTAATATAGTTGATTAGGAAGTTTACACCACATAAGTAATTGTGTAACAAAGTCTTTCTCCTTTCTTTTTTCTTCAGCAGCCTTTATTAATTCTGACCAGCCGATTGCTACCATTTTTGTAATTAAGTGTTGAATGGTGCGTTGTTATTTAGAGTTTCAACTTGAAATAGGTGGCGGCAGAATGCTGTATTTTCTTAAGCGATTAATGCGTCAAAGACGTGTAACTTTCAACCTTGGTTGTTTTCGGGGTAAATTTTATATTTCGTTCTTGAATTTTACTCTATGTTTTATTTTTCTCTTATCTTTAATTTATTGATAAAAAATTTTTAAACTTTAATTTTATTTGATAAAAAAATTCTTCTAATTTATAAAAATAAATTTTCATATTAAAAAATCTCTTCATGTTTGTAAATACAGTTTTAATTAGTGAATGGTAAATGCCCTGTATTATTGTGATGACATTATATTTTTATAATAGATTTAAATAATAATTAAAATAGTCAATATTTTTTGAGTGAGATAAAAATATAATTTTATTATTTTTTTAATTTGAAAATCAATTACAGTTTTTATAAAATAAAATTAAAATTTAAATTTTTTTTAATTTTAAATTAAAATTAAAGGATGAAAATAAAATATAATCCGTTTCCAAACTCATTATAAAAATTACCCATTGTTTTTACTTTGTTTTCCCTTTTATTTGGATTATCGTAGTTTTTGGTGCTGGCGGACTGGCATTGGTGCCCATGAATGCCATTATCGGGCGGATGGGTAGAAATGTGGCAATGCCTGAAAGGGAAATTTGGATACGCGAAACGCAGTGGAAGGATTTGTCCTTAAATATATTAAAGAGTATTAAAAATTAATTTAAAATTAAATATGTTTATTTTAAGAATTTTAAAATAAGAAAATATATTTTTTTAATAATACTGAAAATATTACTTTTTAAAAAAATTTTATTTTGACCTCTCGGTCTCAATTCTAAATGGGTTGTAATAGTGATTTGTAGGAGTGCGGCTTAAGCCCATCTAGAAGGAAAGTAAATGGGGTGCCGCCAATTTATGGTTCTTGGGTCCAAGCGAACAGCTTTGTATGATTTAGGATAGGGCTAAGCCTGATTACTGAATAAATTTGTTGGCCCAAAAGTTGGCTGCTGCTAGGCCGTTCCCAAACTTTTAGATATAATAATTTATTTTATTAGTATATTAATTTAAATTATTAAATTTTATTATAAAATATAATTATTTAAATACTAAATTTAATTAAAAAATTTAAATTATTTTTAAAAATTGCATTGAAAATATAGTTAATTTTATTTTAACAATTATTTATAAAAAATATATTAAATTAATAATTATAATAATACATTATTTTTTTTAAATTATTATTTGTATAATATATGTAATTATTTTTTTTTAATAATATAATAGTTAAACTCTAATATTTTCATCGGTTCAAGGAAAAAAAAATTATCCACAGATGACGACATGCCGTTTTGATTAATTCAGTATTATATGCTTCCCGCGTCTTTTTTATTTCCCCCGTTTTTTATTCAACAGTAACCCAATCTCCCCAATTCAAAAGCTATCACGCTCCAAATACACAGAAAACCTAGCTCACCAGTACTCACCACCGCTCTCCTTAGCTGTAAAATTGGTGCAGTTGAAGCAGGAAAGCTCTGTCAAGAGCGCCTGCGCTCTGTATAGAAGATGTTGAAGGCGAAGACATTCAAAGGAGCGAACGTCTTCATGTCCAGGAACCTGGTGCCGCCGGAGGTCTTCGACGCTCTTCTTGATGCTCTTAAGCATAACGGTGCCGAAGTCTTTCTCTGCTGCGATCCTTCGCGGAATGGTTCCAACGATTATCACATCATCTCCTCTCCTGATCACGTAAGTAATGTCAATTAACACTGTTCCCGCCATTTCTAGTTCCATTTCGCTTCAATTAGGTTTTTTCATTTTTTTTTCCCTATTGTTTTTCAGGAGAAATTCGAGGATCTCAGGACTAAGGGCTGTAATTTGCTAGGTACGGTTTTTAAATTTTACCTTCTTTTGTTTTTACTTACTTTTTTTTTGTGATATTTTTTTTATCGTGTTATTATGGTAACTATTAGTTCTGCATTTTGTTTCTGATAATAGCTTGTGATTTCCTTAGTTTATTCTAAAGTTTCTAAATTTGGATATTGCAAAATTATTTAGTCTATGAATAACGAAATGGCAAAAATGACGAGATTAATGTGTTTGAATTCAAGCATTCTGTTGTTCTTGTGGATATATTCTGATCCTATTTTTATTTTGCCATTGAAGATTATTGTCTGTAATACACATATCATTGAAGATTATTGTCTGTAATACACATATCATTAAAACAAATAGAGAAGGTGGGAAAGAAGATGCAATCAGTTTTTCATACTTTTGAGCAAAATATGTAGGCAATCAAAAAGGGTCCAATTAGTCAGGAGATGTAGCTTTAGTAATAAGCTGTGACTGAAGTTAACTCAGTTCTCTAACACTGGTGATGCATTTTATGCACGTATTGCTAACATTGTTCTCATTTTTGAGCTCATGAAATATTGGGCAGGTCCTCAGTGTGTGCTTTCATGTGCAAAAGAACATAGAGCACTGCCTAAACAAGGCTTCACATGTTGCCTTGCAATGGATGGTGTCAAAGTACTGGCATCCGGCTTTGAAATGGATGAAAAGGTATTCTTTTTATAAGATGACCTATGAAATGATAAAATAATTATAATATATGTTTCTAGACCTGCAAAGAATTCTTCTTCTTCAGCTCCATTATGAGGAAGCTTGCTCTAAATGGAACTGTGTGAGTGTGTGTGTGCTATGTATTGGATTTCTTAAAGATTAATTTGAACTATTGTTTGGAGTACCAATTAGTTTTCTCTATCTTTCTCTTAATCACCCTCTCCCCTCCACCAAATGCCAGTTATCTGCTGTTGGTGTTTTCCAATTCTTATAATTATGACACAGGTCAAGATAGAAAAGTTGATAACAGCAATGGGTGGTCAGTTGCATGCTAAGGCATCTTTGGATGTTAGTTTCATCATTGTAAAGAATGTTTTGGCTGCGAAGTACAAGGTCTGGCACTGCATTTGAAAACTGTTGTTAATTCAAAATTTCTTACCTCTTAAAGTATTTTGTTTCATATAGGAGAAATCCATTTAATTTCCTGCTTTCTCTTTCCTTCTCCTTCTTCCATGAGGTATGCATGTGTGTATTAATAACCCTAAATTGGCTTAGGCTGTTATGGAGGAATCAACTTTAGTGTCTTGGATACTTCCAAATGCATATTAGGACTTCTTGTTGATTTTTTTTTTCTTTATATTAATTTTGGAATTGATTCACTGGAACTTAGAATTGATTCTGAAGTTGATCTTCGTACTAATAGATTTTTAATAATGCTGACTTAAGTTATGTAGGATAGAAGATTTGGTTCCATTTAAAGTTTTTTTCCCCATTCTTGTTGGATAATGGTTGTTAGTCAGTGCTAGTCTTTACAAAGTCAGATTCTATGTTTTTTCTATACGTGGTCCTAATATTTAGATTTGTGCACAAGGTGGCTTATCCACAAAATTTGGGCTTCTATACATCCCTTCAGGACTCGGGAGAAAACTTTTACCACGGCACTAAACAATCATCATGACCATCTGCTTTATGACAGTTGAAAAATGAAACTCTAATATCCTTGTTGAGGAGATTCAAGATATTTTTTGATTATGTAATTTTTTGATTATGTATCATGTACTGCAATGAGTAAGTGCTGCCTTTTTGTAAATTGTAATTTTCCCCCTCTTTTGCAGTGGGCTGTAAATGTTCTGAAGAAACCAATTGTAACTATTAATTGGTTATATCAATGCTGGAATGAGCACCGTGTTGTTCCTCAAGAGTCACACAGGGTCCTTCCCTTTTCTGGATTAACGATATGTGTCACCAGAATACCTGCAGGTTTTGATACAAGTTATCTGTTGTTCGTGGTTGTTTCTGATGAACTATTTTCTTGTTGTAATACTGGTTTGTTGGCTTATTTCAGATGAGCGGAAGGAGATTGAAAGAATCATCACACAAAATGGTGGGAAATACTCTGCTGAGCTGACCAAGAAGTGCACACATTTGATCTGTGATATATCCTTTTCATGGTTACTCAAGAAATTTATCTGGTTTTGGTTCATTCATTTGTTCCTCTCTCATTTCTTTTTCAATGATTTTTCTTAGAAATAACAAATCCTTGAGATATATGGATTGATTGCATAATTCTACATCATTCTTCTGTTGCAAAGGTGCATTTTATTGGGGAATCTGCCAATTGTTCTCTTATTTGCTTATCTTAGACTGCCTTATCAATGAGCATATAACTCTCTCTCTCTCTCTCTCTCTCTCTCTCTCTCTCTCTCACACACACACACACACACACATGCATATGCACACACGCACGCACATGTGCACTCATGCATTTTCATGTGTTCTGCAATTAACTTTTAGGGCTTATATAATCTTTTATGTTTTCTGATCTAGAAAATTGCTGAATTCCTGTCTTAAAATTTATAATTCCTGTATTGCCAAATGAAGTGAAAGTATAATAGCAATATGTGAATGCATATGTAGGTTACCAAAGTTACCCAAGTTTCATGTGTGGTATACTGTTATGTGTTAGGGTAGTCTATTAACTATGCTAATCTATTTACCCTGCAACTGTTGGATGTGAAAATTGTAACATTATCTAATGGCGAAGCACCTGAGCTACTGCTGTTTCTTGCATGCTTTGTGGTGACAGATAATTTAGTTCCCAAAATGCCTTGTCTGAATTTTAATCCCCTTCATTAAAACCTTTAAGAATTTGAAAAGCAAAATTTCTTCCCCTTGTTGAACCATTTTCCTGCAAAATTTTCTTCTGTACTTCCTAAGAAAATTTGTCTCTTAAAGGTTTCTAAATCTACAGTATTAATTAAGGATAACCTTATTTGTTTTCTTGACCACCCATAAGCCCCTGAAGGTGACAAGTACAAGGTTGCTAGAAGATGGGCCCACATTCATATTGTAACTCGGAAATGGTTTGATCAATCTGTTGCTAGACGAGGTAATGCTTACACTAGTGGGTCATAGATATTCTGATTCAATTAGCATTTATAGTATATCAGCTTTAATTCTTCATCACACAAGGATTTTAGACTTTGTGCGGGTAGTAACTGACTTTGAATTTTTTTTTTCTTTGATGAATAGCATGTCTTAATGAGGAGTCTTATCCGGTTCAAGGTGGTTCTGTATCTTCAAATAAAAATTTGAAGTGCTCCTCAATGGCACAGCTTATCCAAGAAAAGTATATTGCAAATTCACTATCTGTGCAGTCCTCCATTGCTGCAGAATCCAGTTTGCCAGCTTTTCCTTGTGCAGTTCCTGAGTCAGATTTAGAAGCTGCTCTCTCACAGAACATGTCTTCTATGTTTCCAGATCCTGTCTTTATGCAAGTTGGGGATGATGAAATGCCTGCAGTGAACCTCACAAATGAAACAAACCTTGACAGTTGTATTGCCAATGACTCTCAATCTGAAGATAGTGAACTCTACTTGTCAGAGTGTAGAATATCGCTTGTTGGCTTTGAAGCTTCTGAGTTACGTAAATTAGTTAATATGGTGCGTAGAGGTGGGGGTTCTCGGTATATGTCATTCAATGATAAATTGACGCACATTGTAGTTGGAGCTCCAACAGAGGTGTAAGTCTGCTCTGAATTTAGACAATATCAAAGTCCTTAAATGCATTGCTTGGTTATCTTCTCATTTACATTGCGTGCATTTTCAGAAATGCCTTGACTTTGTTAGCAACCATGCCAACTTGCCTGTGATCTCAATGTGTTGATGTTTTATGTTTTATTGATTCTTTTTACTGGGATTGGTATTTGAGATCATCTTTCTTGAATTTCTAAACACTTGCTCTCACACATGCTTATATGTTTTTTCCCAGTGAAAAAAAGGAACTAAGGGCCCTTGCTGCCTTCGGTGTTATTAATGTGGTTAGACCAACCTGGCTTGAAGATTGTGATCATGAAAAGAAAGAAATCCCTGTTCTCAGGAAGCATATTGCCTATGATTTACTTCTTCCTAAAGGTTTTCTTATTACTTTATCATTATTATTTCTGGTTCACTTTGTTCTGTCTGTTTTCTTCCCCCTTTTTCACTTCATGTTTGCAATGGAGATTTGTGGCTAGTGTGTTGTTTTTTAGCTGTTTCATTGGGTTGATTATTCTCATCATTTAGGAATTTTTATCTTTTTTTTTTTGTTTGGTTCTCTTAACTCTATATCCTGGTTACATAGATCCTGCGAACTCCATTAAAGGAGCAGTAGTTGGCATGGCTAGTATAAATCAAGGTAAAGTCTCCAATACCCATTCAAGCATTCGCTCAGATCATGTAATGGTTGGTGCAAACTTTGGCAATGGGATGGCTTCATTGTTGGAGAAAAACAGAGAAGAGAAACCAGAAATCAACCTGAAAGGGCGAATATCTTTGGAAGCGACTTTGAGACAGTCCCAACAGAACCTGTTATCTGTTGTTGATGATCAAAAGAAGGGTGGAAAGCAACATGATTCCAGGGATCAAAATAAGAGGCCACTATCTGTTTTTAAGGGGAAAACATTTCGCTTTTCAAACTCCTTTCCTGAAGATAGGGTAAGTACTTCAAATTAATGTTTTATGACTGATGTGATTTTCTGCATCTATAGTTAAGTGGATACTGAATAATGTTACAGCTTCAGTTGATTCACTGATGCGCCAATTGTTTAAATTTTAAATCATCTCTACTCTTGGTGCCTCTTAGCTTGAATTACTTACTCTTTTTAAGTGTGCTGTATATGTCTTTTCTTCTCTACATTTTTTTTGGTTTCATGCTATAGATCCATGTTCTCAGTTTTTAAAACATTCTGTGCAATGTTTCCAACTATATTCAGTTTCCTTTTTATTTCCTTTCAGAGAGCTGAAATTGTTCAGTGGGTGAGTCAAGGGGGAGGGGAGATGGTGGAAGATCATGTAAAACAGAATGTGTATTTTACCATTGAGTGCCATGGTGTGATACCAAGGTCTGTGGATGTTCCCCAAACTACTTATGTATCCAGTCATTGGGTCAGATCTTGTTTAGAGGTATACTCCTTTGAATCATTAATGACTCTTTTTTCAGTATTGTTTTTCTCATTTTCACATGATTATTTATTGATGGAACTTTGAATTATGGGAATTTCTGTCAGAGCAATGGCTAGCATTTGGGACTTTTTCTTTTTTTGGACTCTTCTAACTCTTGGCTTATGCTTCAGTTCAGATGTTCTACTCCATGTACCTTGATTATTATTAAGCAATAAGTATGCATTGAAAGGAGTGGAGATAGGGAACTTCAATTTGCATTTGGAGATGTCCTAGGAGCATTCTTTAGGTTATGCATTGGATATGCTTTTGTTTCAAGATCAGGCCATAGATTTAATTCATAATTAGTTTTTTAAGCTGTTTTTACAACTTGTCATCATGCATTCCATATTTTTTACTATCATATTAACATCCAACTCAAGATTAACAACTGATCTTTTGTTGCTATTTCTATCTTTAGCTTAATTATCTAGTATCTCCTTAATTGATGGCTTAAGTTTTGTTGTTTAAATATCTGCTAATCCAGTCCAATGAAAATTGATAACAAATATTATTGCTATTGAAGGATGGATGCTTGCTGGACGTTGGAAGTCATATTATATATTCCCCACTTCCTTGCCAGATTCCTTTGCCTGGCTTTGAAAGCTTCAGGTTTTGCATCTCACAGTATGACGAGAGAGAAAGATTACTATTAAGAAACTTGTGCTTTGTTCTTGGAGCTAAATTTGTGGAGAAACTGACCAGAAAGGTCACCCATCTATTATGCAAGTTTACCAATGGACCAAAATATGAGGCTGCTTGTAAGTGGGGCATATGCTCGATTACTTCTGAGTGGATTTATGAGTGTGCCAGGCGGGTATATTCCTCATACTCACTGTGTGTGTCTGTGTGACCATTTTTTTGACATCACAATATATTTGCATACAACCTACACCTTTTGCAGAATGAAGTTGTCACAGTGGATCAATTTCGGCCAAAAGTAGTTACTTCTCAAGACCAGGATGCAGGTTTGTGCACTGTGAGCCAGTTTCCTACTCAGGCTGATCGAATGATATCTGGAGAGAGCCCATCTCAACTTATAAGCCAGTCACAAGACCTTAGAACTGCACCAAGTCTGACTGGTGGTGGTAGAATTAACAGCTTTAGGGAAGAGCTCCAAAAATCCAGTGATTATACTAAAAAGGCAAGACTTTTGGAAAGTGATGACCAAAAGGAGCTGCTTTCTTCTGGAGTTCATTTAGATGATTCTGTCAGCAACATAAATCCCATTAGAGGCAAAAATCCAAAAGATAATGGAGAATCTTCTCATAGCGTTCCTGATGTAGCAGCTGCTATCGAAGACTTACTAGAGCAGACAAGCAAGGTTATATTATTAATGACTCTTCAATTGCTTTTTTGATGTTTAGTTTATTGATTACTTTATTCTGTCTTACCTTCAGATACATGATCAGAAGTCACCAGGGAGGACTGGGTGTGATAAAAATGTATCCTATATTATGATTGTTCTTTTTCACATATAATATTAGATCTGTTCTTCTGTCTAATCCTTGATGGTGGAACAGCTTTATTCTTCTGATACGGTGCTTGGTGAAGAACATGGCTCTCACTCTGTCATTGGGTTACCTAAGCACTGGTTAAATAGGTAGCAATGTTATTATTTTAAGTATTATTGTTTGTAATTCTCAAATTTTATTTTTTCAAATGATTGGTCAAGCATTGGATTTTTCTGGCAGGTACATTGTTAGTAGTTTTAATCCTGTAATTTTATGATATTTTTGAGTCCCTACTTTATTCTATAAGCATAAACTTGTTTCATTATCCATCATATATGAGTTTTACTGCTGTTTTTTTTTTTTTTTGTCAGGGTAAGTTTATTACTCTTAAATAACTTAACTGATCTTTCCAGTTGACGAATATATATATATATATATATATATATATATATATATATATGGCTTGTTGGGGCATTTTGCTTTTCTCCTCTTTTTATTTCTTGTATTTCTTTTTTTTAACCCCTTTTTACCTGTGGTTTATGCTTATGTTCTTTTCAGAACTGGAAAAAGAGACGAGTTATCTAATCCTTCTAGAGATTTAAATAGAGGAATGTATGATGGGTTCAGTGAAACTCAAACAGAGTCTCAGGTTTATGCTCTCACTCATTGGCAATTTGATGGTTGTTTGTTTCATGAAAGCACAAATTTGCTTATTTCATGGCTATAATGGGGTTTATAGTAGTATATTGCCTTTCGATGGATGGAAGTCCATTCTGCTGATGGTGCTTGACATTGACAATGTAGGTTGTTGGCTATGAAGAAGATTTGTCGGGCAGGCAAATGCTTATAGATAGAGTTCGAACCCGAAGTAGCATGGCCTAAAGTGGAATGGGGCTCCCTGTAAAATTTATATGGCAGTTGACAACACCATATGCTGAGATGAAGGTTTGATGGCAAATCTAAGGTTGTTTGGCCTGTCAAGATAAATTTTTAATGCCTTGCATCAATTCCAAAATCAACCTTGCTAAGATGGGTGGTAAAGATTAGGCAGGGCTTAGATGGCATTTTTATTATGTATACCTAGATAGTTTTGAGTCAATTATAATATGATGATGTACGCAGCTTGTGAAGTAACATTTTATATAATTAGGCTGTGAATGTCATTTCAAGGATTTTGCATGAAATACGTGATGTATTGTATTGGTTCAGATAATCCTAATCGGGAGTAGTTTTTTGAATTTGACATTACTCCATTCTGCTAAGCTCGAATCAACATAATAGGAACAGAAAATGAAAAAAAAAAAAAAGGCAACTTTTGCATTCCCATCTTAATGCCAAAACTGACAGACTACAGAATCAGGGGTGAAAGCAGTTGATTCCATGCTAACATGACGAGCATATTCATTACGAATAATGTTGTGATTGTTGCCATACTTTGTTTCCCTCCGGCTTCCCCTGGGTGAGCAAGGATGCCAGTATGCTACACTTCAGCGCTTTGGACTCCTTTCCATGTTATGGCATGAAGAAGGATGGAAAAGGCTGGGAGATTGGGACTCCTGAGTAAGGGAGTTGGTGATGGATAATTGATCATTTTAACTCTCCTTTGCTGACTGATTTTAGTTTGGTTGCTAAATGTGACAGTTCTTTTACCCATTGACTGGGATGGAGAAAATTTTCTCCATTAGCTGGGATGGGGAGGAAAAGGGAGTATGCTCTCACTTTGCGGGATCTTAATTCAGGGCCTGGATCTATATTGTTGTGTTTATCTGTATATATTATGCTACTCATTATTTATATATATTTTTATTATCATATTGCTATAATATTAACATTTATATCATACTACAAGTAAAATTAAAAAATGAAATATATAAATAAGTGGATATTTATCCGAGCGATTGATATGGAGATGACCACGATTTTCTTTTCTAATATTTCTATAAACCATTTTTTTATATCTCCGTTTTCAAAATTTCATTGAGCAAATAAGCAAAAAAAAACATACAAATCACAACCATTTTAAGCTATTAAAAATCTCCCTGTTATTTTCATTATATTAATTATATTTCCTTAAACTATATGAAAAATATAAAAAGAAACATGTCTTTGTAAAACGAGGGAGCAAGTCTTGTGAGCACGCGTGAGTAAATCACTCAAACATAAACGACATGACGTCATAGAATCAAACAATGTCAATCTAAAATCAAAACAAGGACAGCTTTGAAAGGAAGATAGAAAGCAAATGCCAAAATAAAAAAAAAAACCACCATCGCCAGAACCAGAAAGCACCAGCAATATCCCTCCAAAAATCCCATTAATTCTTCTTCCTGAACTTGATTCCACGTGGTGGCATGTCTTTTCTTGTGTCATTTGTCCATAATAGACATGAATCGGTTATCTACCATCACAGGAATACTGCCTTGTATGTGCTCTTGTAAGCTCAACAGAGATGCCCACCTTGTGGGTTTCGGGTTTGGAGTTGAGTTGCAGAGAAAGCAGCGGTTGAAGAGGAAGTTTAAGTTTGCTGTGAGTGCGGACTTGTCAAGGGCTTTCTCTCCGAGATTGGGTTTGGACTCTCAGGTCATTTGCTCTCTTTTACTCTTTCTACCTCTGCTTTATGTTTGGGTCAAATTCTTGGCGATAGTCTTTGGTGTTTCATGAAATTACTGAGTGACTTGAGAGTGTTATATATTGTTTTGAGGAAATCTAGGGGAATAGAGTTTCGACAATGGGTTTCGTTTTTCTCTTTCTAAATCTTTTGATGATCAGATAGTCAACAATTGGAGATTTGATGGTGTCCCTATCTTAGTGGTTTGAAGTTTGAACTCTGAAGCCCTTTAATGGGCTAATGGTTCATTCAAATTTGATGACAATTAAAACTTTTTTCAATGATGCACAGCGCATCTTAGTGATTTCTTAACGGAACATTAAATTGAAATTTGAATAGTTAGAGTTCAATTTTTGCCCCTTAAATGCTTAATGAGTTAGAAATTGTAACGATATAGGCGTCTATATCCCAATTTATTTTGATCAAACTGACGCGTCTTTATTCTGATTAGAATGTTGTCCAGTCTTATGATCTATCACAGTTTCCTTGGATTGGTCCAATTCCTGGGGATGTTGCTGAAATTGAGGCATATTGTAGAATATTTAGAACAGCTGAACGACTTCATGCTGCGTTGATGGACACATTATGCAATCCTGTGACCGGGGAATGTGGTGTTTCATATGATTATGAGGAAAAACCGTTATTGGAAGATAAAATAGTGTCCGTGCTTGGTTGCATGCTATCACTTTTAAATAAAGGAAAAGGTGATGTTCTTTCAGGAAGATCTTCCATCAAGAATTCCTTTCATGCCACAGATGTAAGCATGATGGAGGATAAGCTTCCTCCACTTGCCATTTTTAGGAGTGAGATGAAGAGGTGTTGTGAGAGTTTGCATGTTGCTCTTGAAAACTATTTTACACCTGATGATAATCGAAGCTTGGATGTATGGAGGAAACTGCAGAGGCTGAAGAATGTCTGCTATGATTCTGGCTTCCCCCGTTATGATGATTACCCTTGTCATACGCTGTTCGCAAATTGGAGTCCTACTTATTTATGCACTTCTAAAGAAGACATGACATCCGTGAATTCTGAAGTAGCATTTTACAGTGGTGGTCAGGTAACAGAGGAAGGTTTGAATTGGTTAATTGAGAAGGGATTCAAGACCATTGTAGACCTCAGAGCAGAAACTATAAAAGATAACTTTTATCAAGCAGCTGTAGATGCTGCTGTGTTGTCTGGAAAATTTGAATTGATTAGAATTCCTGTTGAAGTTAGGACAGCTCCTTCAGTGGAGCAGGTTGAGAAGTTTGCATCTTTAGTTTCAGATTACAGCAAAAGGCCCATCTATCTTCATAGTAAGGAAGGGGTATGGAGGACTTCTGCAATGATCTCCAGATGGAGGCAGTACATGATGCGCAGTGCATCTCTGTTCAGTACTCCCAGTGATATGGTACAACAAGATACCAATGAAACCAGAGAATTGCAGGCACCTTCTATTATAGAAGAGACGTCCCTCCTGGAACAGAAAAATGGATCACTGAAAGAGGCTTTGGATAAACTTCATGGTTTAAATGGAGTGTCAAATGAATTTGCGTCTCCACTTAATGATGAAATGGGCCAAAGCCTTAATGGGGCCTACAATGGTCTTGTTTCTGTTCAGGATACAACATCTATAGAAACACTTGTTAATGAGGGAAAATTTTCAGAAAACGTCTGCGGGGAAACTGACCCTCTCAAGGCTCAAATTCCTCCTTTTAATATCTTCTCCAAAGCAGAGATGTCCAGCTTTTTTAGGACTAAGAGAATTTCACCTCCCATTTATTCAAGTTATCAGTTTTGCAAGTTCAACAAGTCGCCTGTTTCAACAGAAACACATTTTAGGAAGGTGCAAACAAGTGAGATTGTGGGTGTTGATCCCATGTCAGGGCTTGAGGGGGCAAAAAGATCCAGTGGATCAGCTAGTAGTGAAAATCTATCTCCAGAACTTGAGAACTCTTCTATTGAAGGTCAGAATCATCTGAAAAGCAGTAGTTTGATATCTATTGGTTCAAATTTGCATGCATTCAGTGAAGGGGAAAGGTATTCCGTTCCCGAAATTAATGTTGGTACGATTGTGAAGGACAGCTTAAATGAGCATGTTACATCTAAATCTGTTGATGGTCAGGCATTAGGCTTCAGTGATGATGAGTTGGGCTCAATTGAAGGAGACATGTGTGCTTCTGCAACTGGGGTTGTAAGAGTGCAGTCAAGAAGGAAATCAGAAATGTTTTTAGTAAGAACTGATGGTTTTTCTTGTACCAGAGAAAAGGTTACTAAATCTTCCTTGGCCTTCACTCATCCAAGTACCCAGCAACAGATGCTTATGTGGAAATCAACACCAAAGACTGTATTGCTGTTGAAGAAGCTGGGGAAGGAACTCATGGAAGAAGCTAAAGAGGTATCATTCAAGAGCATACACCTGGTTCCATACTGCATTAGATTGTTAAAAAAATTCTCTCTTGCACACTGATTTTCTAAGCCAGAGTTCTGTGAATATTACTACTTGTTACTGTTGCTGAATTTGATATTGCAATATGTGAGTTCTGATGAGAGGCCTGGATTTTTGTGCACACATAAGTCCAATTCATCTGTTTGCATTATAATCTTTCTCAACACTTATATGAGCTGTGAAGGAACATGTGAATGAATAACAAGAAATTTCTATTGATTTCTCTTGAATCTTGTCTTCCCTTTCTCTATGTTATTGTTCTCTTCCTCTAATACTTCCTCAACAAACACCAATCTCTGTTAATAATTGAATCAACCAATTAGCTGAGTTCGGGAACTAACATCTTATTAGCTTATGCATTATTGATTATTGAAAATAGTGCTGTAAAATGTCTCAAACATGAGTATTAGCTTACAAAGAAATTGCCTCTCTGCAATTTATTATGGAGGTCTTACATTTCATTTTCCTGCAATGAATTTTCCCACTGTAGCGTGTAGGCCAAGGAAATATTATTGACAGACTTTAGCAGTGTACTTTTTCATTTATATACTGTGCCATTCATTCCATAAGCTGTGCGAGTTTGTAGCCAATTTCTCTCAAATAAATCTCGAGGATCAAGTTCGCTGGAAATGTAAGAACCATTGAATATAAGTGCTAGTTATATACCTTGGCCTATTCTGTTCTTTTAACCACCTTGCAATATCTGGTGGTGCTCCTTCAAAATTAGGGACCTAGTCAATGACAATGTAGAAAGAGATGATTCTCCTTAATTTCAATTAATCTGTACATGGGTATATATATACAATTGATTTCTATAATTGTGTTCTACTAATTAGGAAGAAATCCTAAATAAGAAATCCTAAATAGGAATCTGAGAATCTGAGAATATATAAAGAAATAATATAGTGATTGACTTTCTATAATACTCCCCCTCAAGTTGGAGCATAGATGTTAATCATGCCCAACTTGTTACAAATGTAGTCAATCCTAGCTCCATTCAGAGTTTTTGTAAAAATATCTCCTAACTGCTCTCCAGTTTTGATGTGCCCTGTTGAGATGATCTGTTGTTGAATCTTTTCACGAACAAAGTGACAATAATCTCAATATGTTTGGTCCGCTCATTAAACACCGGATTAGAAACAATATGGAGAGCAGCTTAATTATCACACCACAATTTCACAGGCAGGGAGGTCTTAAAACCTGTCTTATCTAGTAATTGAAGTATCCACATTACCTCACATACTGATTGTGCCATGGCTCTATATTCGGATTCAGCACTAGATCGAGAAACTACACTCTGCTTCTTGCTTCTTCAAGACACCAAATTTCCTCCAACAAAAACGTAATATCCAGTAGTTGACCTCCTGTCAACCTTAGATCTAGCCCAGTCGGCATCTGAAAAACATTCAACATTCAAATGCCCATGATTACCATGTAACAAACCTCTTCCTGGAGTGCCCTTCAGATAACACAAGATTTGTCCCAAGGCTTCCCAATGAGCAACAGTTGGGGAAGACATAAACTGACTTACCACACTAACGGCATAAGCAATGTCAGGAAGAGTGACTGTAAGGTAGTTCAATTTTCCTACCAATCTCTTGTATCTCTCTGGATCTTCAAATAACTCACTATCCCTTGCTAACAGTTGTAAATTTGGAGTCATTGGTGCACTACAAGGCTTAGCACCTAATTTTCCTGTCTCTGTCAATAAATCGAGGACATATTTTCTTTGAGACAAGAAAATACTCTTCTTACTTCTCATAACTTCAATACCCAAGAAATACTTTAACAATCCCAAGTCTTTAGTCTGAAACTGGGTTTGAGGAAGGTTTTAAGAGATGAAATACCTGCAGAGTCACTCCCAGTGATGACAATGTCATCCACATAGAATACCAGGAGAATTAGACCAGCCTCAGATTGCCTATAAAATACTAAGTGATCACACTTATTCTTTTCCATACAAAATTCCTGTACTGCTTAACTGAATCTTCCAAATCAGGCTCTAGGACTTTGTTTCAAGCCGTAAAGAGACTTTCAAAGCCTACAAACTTTACCCAACTCCCCCTGAGCAACAAACCCAGGTGGTTGTTCCATATACACCTCCTCCTGAAGATCACCATGAAGGAAAGCATTCTTGATATCCAATTGGTGCAGGGGCCAATCATATGTAGCTGCTAAAGAGATAAATAAGCGAACAGAAGTAAGTTTAGCTACAGGAGAAAAAGTGTCAGAGTAGTCAACCCCATATGTCTGAGCATATCCTTTTGCTACAAGGCGTGCTTTTAACCTAGTCACAGAACCATCAGGATTTACCTTTATTGTAAATACCCATTTGTAACCAATAGCTTTCTTACCAGTGGGCAACGGCAACAGTTCCCATGTACCATTAGCATCTAAAGCCTCAATTTCCTCTTTCATAGTAGCACACCAGCTAGGATGAGATAGTGCCTCACCAACAGTATTAGGGATATGACAGAGTCTAAAGAAGTAACAAAACACCGAGAACAAGAAGACAATTGATTATAAGAAACAAAAGAAGAGATAGGGTAAGTACATGAACGTTTACCTTTACGAAGAGCAATAGGTAAGTCTAGATCAGAATCATGATCAGTATGAGGTACAGGATCTCCCAAAGAAGTAGCTGGTGGAGGATCTGGGTCAGGAATCTCCAATCTCCTGGAATAAACATGAACAACGGGAGGTCGAGTAGGTCTTGAGACAGAAGGATTAGGCTGTGGAAGAGGACTAGACATTGGTTGGACAGTATATATTAAGAGATCATCCTCCTCCCCCTGACTCTCATACACAGATGATTGAGGAAAAATGGAGTGGACTAAAAAAATATGACATCTGCAGAAACAAGATAACGATTAAGAATAGGAGAGAAACAGCGGTATCCTTTTTGGAGCCGGGAGTACCCAAGGAAGACACATTTGAGAGACTTTGGATCCAATTTAGTAATCTATGGACGAACATTACGCACAAAACAAGTATAACAAAAAATACGGGGTTCAACAGGGAACAAAGATTTTGTAGGAAACAAAGCAGTATAAGGAATATCCCCATTGAGGACAGAAGACGGCATACGATTGATCAAAAAATATGCCGTAGAAACTGCATCCGCCCAAAAGTGTTTAGGAACTTTCATCTGAAAAAGAAGAGCACGAGTTGCCTCAAGAAGATGTCGATTTTTTCTTTCGGCCACGACATTTTGGGATGGGGTATCCACACAGGAAGACTGATGAAGAATGCCATTTTGTGTCATATAAGACTGAAATTGTGCTGAAAAGTATTCTTTGGCATTGTCACTTCTTAATATGCCCACAGAAATATTAAATTGAGTTTTGATTTCATTACAAAAGGCACAAAAGATAGAAAACAACTCATAATGATTCTTCATTAAATATAACCAGGTAACACGAGAGTAATCATCAACAAAAATAACAAAATAACAAAATCTAGTTTTAGAAGTAACAGAACAAGGACCCCAAACATCAGAATGAACTAACTCAAAAAAGGATGAAGCTCGTTTATTGACTCTAGACATAGAAGGCAAACGATGATGTTTTGCAAACTGACACGACTCACATTCTAGTACTGATAAAGACTGAAGTTGAGGACACCGCTTCTTCATGGTAGACAAAGAAGGATGACCCCATTTATAATGAGCTTCAAGAAGTGTTAAGATACTGGAGCAAACAAGCAACCGCGGTACATGATTTTTCAGAATGTAGAGACCACCTGACTCACATCCTCTATCAATAATCTGTTTCGTCGTAAGATCCTAAAACAAACACTGGTCAGGAAAAAAGGAAACAGAACAATTTAAGGTACGAGTAAGTTTACTAACAGAAAGTAGATTAAAAGAGAATTTTGGTAGACACAAAACAGATGACAAAGAAATTGATGAAGTCGGGTTCGCAGTTCCAGAACCCATGATACAAGAAGTAGAACCATCAGCTAAAGTAACCGTAGAGGAAGTGAGATTAGACTGAAAAGTAGATAAAAGACTAGAATTATCTGTCATGTGATGCATGCTTTTGAATCAATAACCCATTTGGATGAGGAAGACACAAGGCATATAGTGGATTTACCTGATTCAGCGATCGCAGTGATAAGAGAACTGGTAGGCTTTAGAGATGCCTGATACTAGGAAAACTGTGCAAAATCCTCTGCAGATACCAAAATAGTTTTCTCAGAGGAAGATACTGTAGAATCCTCTGCTGCCATATTTGTCATCTGTGATCGTTGATTTTTCCTCTGAAGTTGCGGACAATTATATTTTGTATGGCCAGGCTCATGGCAATAATAACAAATGACTCCTCTTGAGTCCTGATTAGAACTAGTCTCTCTATCACGCTGATTACTTCTGTTGCCTGTAATTCCTCCTCTACTTCCTCTTCTATTACCCTGTTGTTCATTTGAATTACGGCTAATAAGAGCACTACTGGCAAGTTGTGAAGATTGGGTACTTTCTGTACGAAGGACCCGTGTGAACGTATCATGCAAAGAGGAAATCTTAGAACTGGAGAGAATCTGAGATTTAGCAGTCTCATACTGTGAAGCAAGGCCTGCAAAAACTCATTCTGACCGATTGCTCCGTTGGGCTGCGAACTTTCACATCAGGACTAAAAAGCAACAATACATTAAGTTTCTTATATACCTGTTTAAAATTCATAAAATAAGCCGTGAAAGACTTATTCTCTTTCTCAGCACGGTAGAATGCCTTACAAACATCATAAATACGTGAGATATTCCCTTTACCAGAATACAAAAAATCTAAGTAATCCATCAATTCCTTAACAAATTCACAGTGATTAACTAAACTAATTACCTCACTGTGAATTGAGTTTCGAAGCTGCAAAAACAACCGAGCATCCTCTCTTAGCCAAGTTTGTCGTGTATCATCAGTCGGTGGATCTTTAGTAAGGTGATCATCCTTATCAATGCTACGCAAATAGATCCTAACAGTCTTACTCCACTCCAGATAATTCGAACCATTAAGTTTGTGTTCCGTGATCTTAGTCATCACCGGAATTACATCAGAAATAATATTCTTATTGTCTGTCATTTGTTGAGACAAAGAAAACTAACCGAAACGCTAATCCAAAGTGTTTACAGTAGCAAAATAACCCAAAATCACAAATCAAGCAAATACTGAAATAGGATCTGAGAGCTAAACCTAAGAAGTCCTTTAATGGTATACTGGATTAGGTAACAGCACACAGTGGTGGAATGAGGGGGTTGAGGCGACGCCGGTGATGTTGATCGGAGTCGAAATAGCCGGTCGGCGGCCAAGGTCTCTCCTGAGCTGAGTGGTGAGAACAAATAGTCACCCTAGATAGATGACCTGCTCTGATACCATGTGGAAAGAGATGATTCTCCTTAATTTCAATTAATCTGCACATTGGTATATATATACAATTGATTCCTATAATTGTGTTCTACTAATTAAGAAGAAATCCTAAATAAGAAATCCTAAATAGGAATAAGGAATACAGAATACAGAATACAGAATATACAAAGAAATAATATAGTGATTGACTTTCCATAACAGACAACATGATCTTAATGGTTCTTGTTTCCAGAGGAATGGGATGCCTTTCATGAAACAGGTATTTAAGTGGACATCCTGCCTTTCTTTTATTTGCATTGAAGGATATATGAAAATAGATTCATTGGTGACTGTGAGCACAACTGAGATCACCTTATTTCCATCTAGTCAAATATTCTAACTGCATGTTCTGCATCCAACGTGCAGGTTGCCTCTTTCCTTTATCACCAAGAGAAAATGAATGTGCTTGTTGAACCTGATGTTCATGACATATTTGCCACAATCCCAGGATTTGGATTTATTCAGACCTTTTACAGTCAAGATACTAGGTAATGTAAATTGCGATCCAATGTGTCATGTCTCTTTATCGTTCTTCATGTCTGGCAACCTATGTACCTCTCTAATGCCCCTGATGCAGTGATCTTCATGAAAGGGTTGATTTTGTGGCATGCTTGGGGGGAGATGGGGTTATACTCCATGCATCAAATTTATTTAGAGGTGCTGTTCCTCCTGTTGTATCCTTTAATCTTGGATCTCTTGGATTTCTGACTTCTCATAATGTAAGCTCCAATTTCATCTCTTATCTTTTATTCTGTGTTTTATGCAGTATGCTTCATAAATGATCATTTGGTTGATTACTTCCTTTCTTTTCTCCCTTG